>NC_143396.1:14856349-15012599 GCF_052110815.1 Crocodylus siamensis | reverse complement strand
AAATAGGATATATCTCTTTTCAAGCCTGCACCCCTTCTTAAAGTGTCCCTTCAGTTGCTGGATAAGTCTGTTTCACTGGTAATTTTTTTTCTCTTAGCATGGTAGTGACACCGCAATGTTTCTGGAGATGAGATAAAATTGGTTTCTCTGGATTTTAAGAAGTTATAGAAGCAGTGCTCTGGAGATGAGAGCTTTTAGTATATGCTGTTTTCTTACTACAGTATTAGGAAGTATGATAGCTTACCAGTTTTGCTTCTCTCCGATATGTTTTTATTTTTCACTAAACTCTATTCAGAGTGTTTGCCAAAATAAATATGGTTTTCCGTTGTGCCATAATCTCAGTACAAAACATGAGAAACAGATTTTTATTCTGCTTTCATGCTGTTTTCAGTGTAGTGGAAAAATATACAGTGTAACTATATAAACACATTTTTATATTGCAGTTGTTAAAATAACCCTTTTGGTTGTTTTAAAACAGAATTGTAGGAGGCTAAAAAAATGATTTGAGCCTCTTGTGCTGGATGAAGTTATACTGTTAATGCCAGATGTATCAGTTTTCAGCAGGATGGCCCACTACCAGCAGAGTCTCTGGAGTACCAATATCAAATATCTTTCATAGTTTATGCAAATTTTGGAGTAATTCTCATCATATGAACTTGTCAGTGCTACACTAAGTAGTAGATTACATTCATGTCAAGTTAGAAGAGTAGTTCTTTCTTACCAGAAAATAAAAATAAATAAATAAAAAGAAAAATGAGAAACAGCAGCAATAATATCCCTCCTTTTAAGCATTTGCCATGTATCAAAGCAGTTTTCAATGCCAGGACTATTATCTCATTTCTCAGGATATCCAAACTGTTCGTCATCTCTTGCCTCAAATACGCCAACCTCTGCACTAAATTGTGCCAAGGACGGGATTGGTCAGAAAGAAACAATATTTGTTATAGATAGATGCTGAGAAGTGGTGGTGAAAACCTGTTATTTTTAAGCATTTGTGTTCTATTTAGTTGTTGAGGTCATTTAGTTTTACTGGTTTGTGTAGTTGCTGACTTTAAAACCCCAAACAAAATGAAAGAATAAGGTCAGCTTTGTGGGTTGCACAAAACTGGCATCCAAGGTGCCAGTTTCCAATCTCTTTCATTTTGTTCTACATTAATAAATGGGAAGGAGGAGTCCCCATTTTTAATTTCAGATGCTTATATTTGTTATTTAACAAAACACCACAACTTGGATACTTTGGGGTACAGCAGCACCTCAATCCTCCCTTGTATCAAAGGGGCCAGGCATTTTATCCCTGAGACCCTGAAAAAACATGGATGCAGCTTGCATGCTTTTGTATACACCCCCCTCTAAAATAGGTTGTAGTTTTGCTAAAGTTTTATTAATATGCATATATGGTAGACAGACTATCCGCTTTGATAGCTGTTTAAAACTCTGCAGTATTTTTACAAAAAATGACCATGCATGAGGATGAGGTTGATGTGCTATAACTGACACTAGGACATGCGGCGCTTAGATGGGGCTTACAGAGGGCATTCAGAATATGGCTCTAATGTTGATGGAATTATGTTAAATCCCATTACAGGTCAGCATGCAGTTCATTCTTTGAACCTTTAAGCAGATGCCATCTTTCATTTACACTTAATCAAAGTCGCTCATATGATTATTGTTCTTCCAGGGTAATTAAAGTGAAAAGCTGCAGGCTTCCTTGATCAGAGATTCTTATTCCCCCGAAACTTTCTGGGCAGCTTTCCCATTGCAGCAGCGCATTTGTTCGAGGTTTCCTTTCCCCTCAAGGTCAATGTTTCTTTCAGCCTAAGTTATAATATTGCAGATGTAAAGATAAGTTTCTGTCCTAACATAGAAGCTTTGAGGAAGAGACTCATGGATATTAGTCTGTCCTACTGTATTTCAACCATATTTGTAGATCTGTCTTCTTGTTTAGGAGAGACCTAGTACTTTTGTTTCCTTGTAGCTGCTTTACTTCAAGAAATATTAATTTACTTGACCATAGAGAAATCATATATGGAGTTTTATCTTTCATATGGGCACGGTCTTGTTTCAGGATCAAAGCAAGAGGAATTGAAGCAGTATAGGACCATGCTTTTGGCCAATTGTTTACAGAGTAGAAGAAATGAAAACTTATTAAAAAATACATGTTATACAAGGACCTTCTTGGCAGATTTTTTTTTTTTTCAAGCAGTAAAAACCCCATAAATTAACCTACGTTTTATTATCAGGTGAAGTACAGTTTCCTTTCCCACAAAGCTACTTTGTTATCTCAAAGCCATCAAGAACTGGTATAAATGTGCAGAAGGTTTAATGAGTGTTATGTTGCATGATTTTAATAGAGGGCCTCTCAAATCTTTTATTTTGAGTTTTTTTCCCCATAATCAGTTAAGCTTGTATTCTCAGCAGTATCTGTGTGCTTTTTATACCTTTTCTTGACATCATTCCCTTGATCTCTTAGTTTTGAAAATGTTTTTGTCTCGTCTTCAAGTTTGTTGCGGTTTTTTTAAATGGGTAAAGTTTTATCCATAATAGCCTCATGTTGATGCTATCAGTTAAATTGCTGCTTGCCTTTGCAATGTATTTGTTTTACTCCTTCTAGTGGTATATTGATTTATAGCACAGACCATTAAGAAGAATTAAAAATCAAACAGTAAAAGTAGTGCTGAAGATATGGAACAGGAGTAGATTGATGGCAAATGTTTAGTAGGTTTGGGTAGCATCCAGAAGTTGGATATGGAAGTAGGAGCCTTTCTCGATCCTTATTTGTGTTTCAAGGAAAATATTTTATCTGATAACGCTCCTCCGTATATGTCCTGGTCAATGTTTTTTTTTAAAAATAGATTGAAGTTCAGATAGTTTCTGGAAATATATTCTTTTAGTGCATTCTAATGATAACTGTAGTACTATTTTTGACAGGTTAATAAAATGACTTGACCCTCAAAACTAAAAACAAGTCAACCACAGTTTAAACGTGAAGGTTATTGTAGTTTATTTTGAACTACTACAAACTGGAAACTACATATTAGCTAGTCAGCATTCAGGCTCTGAATGTCTTTAAAGTATTTGTTTGCTGCATTTAGGCAGTTGTCATTTCATCTGTCCACCAGCATTTTGTGTTAGTCAGCAACTACAGCGATATTTCAGTGTCATAATCTATTTACTCCAGAGTAACGTGCATTTAAATATCTACCATACATAATAGGATATGTCCAATTTTCTACTGTAATGCTGCAAAATTCAATAAAAGCATTTAGAGAGACCTTACACTGGCTTTTTTGTAAATGAAACATCAAACAACTGACAGCCAGAACTGCAGGATTTTAGATGTGTTACTTTCAGAAAGGTGCACCTGCATATAAACAGCATCTTATGCTTTTCATATGTTTCAAAGGGATTTTTTTCTTCGTATTTTCTGTGTATTTTACCAGTGTCACATCCTGGTTCTTTCTTTGATACAGTAAGAATGAAAAAAGGGATCCTCTGTGTGAAGTGACATAGTCTTCCTGGACTTTCGGAAGGCCTCTGACACTCTCTCTCACCCCATTCTCATTAAGAAACTGGGGGACTGTGGTGTCAACACCCACACAGTCAACTGGGTCGCCAGCTGGCTGGAGGGCCGCACGCAGAGTGGTAGTGGATGAGTCATTCTTGACCTGGAGGGACGTGGGTAGCAAGGTCGCCCAGGGCTCAGTCCTCAGGCCCACACTGTTCAACATCTTCATCAGCGACTTGGATGAAGGGGTAAAAAGCACCCTGTTCAAATTTCCTGATGACACTAAGATGTGGGGTGATGTGGGCACGTTAGAAGGGAAGAATAGGTTACAATCGGACTTAGACAGGTTACAGGGGTAGGCGGATGAGAATAGCACGGGATTCAACACTGACAAGTGCAAAGTGCTGCACCTGGGGAGGAAGAACCAGCACCAGACCTACAGGCTGGGGAACTCCCTTCTTGTCAGTGCAGAGGCAGAAAAAGATCTTGGAGCCATCACTGACGCCAAGATGAACATGGGCCGGCAGTGTGGGGACATGGTCAGGAAGGCCAACCACACCTTGTCATGCATCCACAGATGCATCTCAAGTAGGTCCAAGGAGGTGATCCTCCCCTTCTATGCGGCACTGGTCGGGCCGCAGCTGGAGTAGTGCGTCCAGTTCTGGGCACCGCACTTCAGGAGGGATGCGGACAACATGGAGAGGGTCCAGAGGAGGCCACTCGTATGATCGGGGGCAGCAGGGCAGGCCCTAGGAGGAGAGGCTACGGGACCTGAACCTGTTCAGCCTCCACAAGAGAAGGCTGAGGGGCGATCTAGTGGCCTGTTACAAACTAGTCAGAGGGGACCAGCAGGCACTGGGGGAGTCCCTGTTCCCCTGAGCACTACCAGGAGTGACTAGAAATAATGGGCACAAGGTGCCAGAGGATAGATTCAGACTAGATATCAGGAGGCGCTACTTCACGGTCAGGACGGCTAGGATCTGGAACCAACTTCCAAGCAAAGTGGTGCTGGCTCCTACCCTGGGGGTCTTTAAGACAAGGCTAGACAATCACCTTGCTGGGGTCGTTTGACCCCAGTACTTTTTCCTGCCATGACAGGGGGTCGGACTTGATGATCTGCTCAGGTCCCTTCTGACCCTACAAACTATGAAACTATGAAAAGTGTTATTATTTCCTCTTTATTTGCATTATTGATTACTGCAGGTGAGAGATGCTTTGCAGACAAATCAGCAGACATGCTGAAGGGATTTGGGAGTGGGGCTTAGGGGTCTGGGAGCTCAGGTGGTGTTTTCATCGATCCTCCCAGTCTCGGGCTATGGGCTGAGGAGGGAGAGGAGGATCCACGCGGTGAACCAAAGACTGCGGCGCTGGTGTTATCGGGAAGGCTTTGGCTTCCATGACCACAGCCCGCTCTTTGGAGAGAGAGGCAGCGAGCTGCTGGGAAGAGATGGCCTCCACCTCTCTCCCCTGGGGAGGAGGCTCTTCTCAGCCAGGCTGGCTGACCTGCTCCACCAGGCTTTAAACTAAGCCCACTGGGGGATGGGGGGACTACTGCCCCTGCTGGCCGGCTGAACGGCCCTTGCAAAGCCAGCAGACCAAGGCACTTAAGGGGGCACTTAAGGGAGCCCCAGCCCTGGCAAAGTCTGTGGGCAAGGCAAGAGCACCCAAGGGCACACTTGCCTGCCTGTACACTAATGCCAGGAGCCTGGGCAACAAGCAGGACGAGCTCGTCCTCCTGCTCAGTGCAAAGATATATGATGTCATTGGGATAACAGAGACCTGGTGGGACTCCACCAATGACTGGACCACGGGTATAGAGGGCTATACCCTATACAGGAGGGATCGTGTTGACAAAAGGGGTGGGGGTGTACTTTCTATGGAAGGAAAGCTACATGTCCCTGCAAGCTGATGTTGGCAACCAGCATGGACAGCTAGAGACCCTCTGGGTAAAAATTCGTGGGGAATTCGGCACAGGGGACACAACGGTGGGAGTCTACTACAGACCTCCCACTCAAAGTCCCGAGCTTGAACAGGAGTTCGCCCGGGAACTGACTGAGGCCGCTTGCTCCAGGACCTTGGTTGTCATGGGTAACTTCAATTACCCGGACATCTCGTGGGAAGATCACTCAGCTAAATCTGAGCGGGCGCAAAGCTTTCTCTTGTGCATGGATGACCTCTACCTGACTCAAGAAGTCTATGGGCCAACGAGAGGCAAAGCGCTGCTCGACCTGGTACTGGCTACGGGGGACGACCTAATCGGCGACCTAGTGATCGATGGGAAGCTGGGTGACAGCGACCACGAGCTGATCACCTTCACCATCCGCCGTAAAGCTGGCAAGTCAGTCAGCAACACAGAAGTCCTTGACTTCAGAAAAGCCGACTTTGGTAAGCTCAAGAGGCTAGTCGGTCAGGCCCTCAGGGACCATGACCCCAGGGAGATGGGAGTTCAAGAAGAGTGGTTGCTTGTCAAGGAAGCGATCCTCAGTGCACAAGCTAAATCTATTCCAACACGGAGGAAAGGCAGCAAGAAGGCACAGCAGCCCCCCTGGCTCTCCAGAGACCTAGTGGACCTACTGTGGCTAAAAAGGAAAGCCTACAAAGGATGGAGGACGGGATTTACCTCCAAGGAGGACTCCGCGCTGGTCCGGTCCTGCAGGGAGCAAACCAGGAAAGCCAAGGTTGCAACTGAACTCCAACTAGCTTCAGGCATCAAGGACAACAAAAAGTCCTTTTTCAGATATGTGGGGAGCCGGAGGAAAAGCAAGGGCAACGTTGGACCCCTGCTAAACCAGATGGGGCAACTGACAACTGACGCCCAGGAAAAAGCCAACCTATTAAATAGATACTTTGTGTCAGTCTTTCATCAGTCACACGGGATGCCCATGCCTGCTATGGGACAGGGAAATCTGGGTGAGGGGGATCCCCTACCCTCCATCAATGCTGACCTCGTGAAGGAACACCTTGAGAAGGTGGATACCTTCAAGTAAGCCGGCCCTGATAATCTGCACCCCAGGGTACTCAAGGTACTGGCGAGCGTCATAGCCCAGCCCCTGGCACGGATCTTTGAAAACTCCTGGCGCTCTGGTGTAGTGCCCGAAGACTGGAAGAGGGCCAATGTGGTGCCGATCTTCAAGAAAGGGAGGAGAGTGGATCCGGCTAACTACAGGCCCATTAGCCTGACTTCTATCCTGGGGAAGATCCTAGAAAAGTTTATTAAGGAGTCCATCCTTGAGGGACTGGCCCAGGCTAACATTCTAAGGGATAGCCAGCACGGGTTTGTTGCGGGTAGGTCTTATTTGACCAATCTCATTTCCTTCTATGACCAGGTGACCTATCACCTGGACAAGGGAGAAGAGATTGATGTCATATATCTTGACTTCAAAAAAGCTTTTGATCTGGTATCCCATGATCACCTCTTGGCCAAACTGGCCAGTTGTGGCCTTGGCTCCACCACGATCTGCTGGCTGGGAAATTGGCTTCGTGGTCGGACCCAGAGGGTTGTGATTGATGGCAGTCACTCATCGTGGTGCCCTGTGACCAGTGGGGTCCCTCAAGGCTCTGTCCTGGGACCCATACTGTTCAACATCTTCATTAACGATGTGAACATTGGAGTCAGGAGTGGACTGGCCAAGTTCACCGATGACACCAAACTTTGGGGCAAAGCATCCACGCCAGAAGATAGGCGGGTGATCCAGGCTGACCTGGACAAGCTCGGCAAATGGGCAGACAAGAACCTCATGGTATTTAACACCAATGAATGCAAGGTTCTCCACCTTGGGAGGAAAAACCTGCAGCATCCTTAGAGGCTTGGCAGTGCTACACTGGCTAGCACTATGGAGGAAAGAGACTTGGGGGTCATCATTGACCACAAGATGAACATGAGCCTGCAGTGCGATGCTGCGGCTAGTAAAGCGACCAAAATGCTGGCGTGCATCCATAGATGCTTCTCGAGCAAATCCCGGGACGTCATTCTCCGCTTGTACTCGGCCTTGGTGAGGCGACAGCTGGAGTACTGCGTCCAGTTTTGGGCTCCACAATTCAAAAAGGATGTGGAGAAGCTTGAGAGAGTCCAGGGGAGAGCCACGCACATGATCAGAGGTCAGGAAAACAGATCTTACGATGACAGGCTGAGAGCCATGGGACTCTTTAGCCTGGAAAAGCGCAGGCTCAGGGGTGATCTGATGGCCACCGATAAGTTTATCAGGGGTGACCACCAGGATCTGGGGGAACGTCTGTTCACCAGAGTGCCCCAAGGGATGACGAGGTCGAACGGTCACAAACTCCTGCAAGACCGTTTCAGGCTGGACATAAGGAAGAATTTCTTTACTGTCCGAGCCCCCAAGGTCTGGAACAGTCTGCCAGCGGAGGTGGTTCAAGCACCTACATTGAACACCTTCAAGAGTAAATTGGATGCTTATCTTGCTGGGATCCTATGACCCCAGCTGACTTCCTGCCCTTTGGGCAGGGGGCTGGACTCAATGATCTCCCGAGGTTACTTCCAGCCCTAATGTCTATGAAATCTATGAAAGGCTGCATTGACTTTCTGGCCCCTTCATTCCTTATGAAAATCCCAACAAGTGGTTCCAGTTGTGGTGATATGGCAGGAAAAGTGGTGCTGGCTTTTTCTGTGATATGGATAGCTGCGATGAGGGAGAAGGAGAACATTTCATTTCAGAAGCGCAACTGTACATTACTAGCCCAGGGCAGTTAAACCACAGACTCAGAGGTGAATAGTTCCATTTCCTGAGTTTCGGATGCCCAGAAACATTGAGCCCCCCTTTTAAAAAGTGCCTTGATATGTCTTGACATGATACAAATTGTTGCTGGAATGACTAGGAGGGTTAATCATTGTCCTCTTAGTACAATTGTCGAAACATATTGTTTTCCTAGTTCATGGCGGTAGGAGTTGTGTATAACCTTTATACAGAGGAAAGTTACACCCACTTCCCCGACTACCACCATCATGAAGTGCACTTCCCACCATGTACTCTATAAACTCAGTTTCATTGTAAAATGAAGTAGTTTGCTGTGTTTTGGGGTTTTTTTATTGCCATTCCTGAGCCAACTACAGAGGTACCCATCTTATAGATAAGTGACAGCAACTATGCATGGGGAATATAACACTTACCTTTGTTGCATCTTTGGGCTGGTTTTGGGTGATGCAGCAGTGTTCTTAAATTTAACTATTGAACTCTTACTTGGGGACTTTTGATTCAGTAGTAATTAGAAACTGACTGGCAGCGACAGTGGAAAGTAAAACTAAAAAGGCTGCTATGTACAGTATGATGTAATTTTAAAGTCCTTTGACAGTTAAGTTACATGGCTACGAAATACAGAGCAAAATATGGGGCTGGGTTTTTGGTTGTAGTCTTGTTGGTCTAAGGACATAAGCAGACAAGGTTCTTTGGGTAGATGTGATGTCTTTTGTTAAGACCAACTGAGTAGTTGGAAAAAAGTTCTTTGCAAGATTGCACCCAAAAGCTTGCAAATAACCTTTTTCCAACCTTTTTCTACTCAGTTGGTCTAATAAAAAATATCACATCTACCCAGACCAAAATATGTACGTTTATCAGCACTGCTTCTTGCTAACTATAAATTAAATTGTGGCTTCAGCCACAGCCCATGCAAGTCAAAAGCTGGCATGTTTAACCCAAATTCCCCCTAGGGCTCAGAGGGAACACGTCCACTGCTTCTAGAGAGGGAAGGCCTCTGTGTCTAGACATCCTTTTCTGGCCAGTCAGAGCTGTGATTATGATCTCACTCCATGCCACCATTTGAGAGGACTGGTAGTTGTACCAGTGTTATTTATGTTCAAGGCTCCGTGACACCCAAGTTCATTAAGGCCAGCCCCTGGGCAGATGTGTAGCCAAAGCATTCCTTGCACTTTCTGCTCGTCTTCTGTCTGTACCCGTGCAAGTTCAGCTACAATCTGGCCTTAAAGTTACAAACAATAGGAAGGAGAAAAGCAATCTTCGACTTCATCTGGAAAGGGGGTGTGCAGCTGATCTGTAAAACTTTGTAATATCTGAACATGATGCAAAGATGTTGTCTACTAGACTAAAGAACTTGAAGTTAATTGCTCTGAACGAGGGAAGGAAAAATTATCTAAAACAAGCTTTTTCCCTGCATGGCCCAATGCCTCTTGACTTTTGGAGGACAGATTTTCAGCCAGTTCCACTAAAGTCTTCTACTTTGTGAATGTATCTACACGTATGCTTTACTGTGGAGTAGATTCATTAGCGGTGTAGTAAAGTGTCACTGTCTACATGTGCTACAGTATTAGGCCACAACAAACTAATTGTTTATTAACAACACCATACGATAATACTGTTGCAGTCAGTACTGCCTTACAGAGGCGTACTTAACTGCAATTAAGCACATGTAGATGCTGATCTCAGGCCTCAATTGCACCCCGTAAGCCTAGCTAGCTGGGTGCCAGACTCCTGTCTGTCACTTAGCCACACATCTCTGCATTTCAGTATCCTCATGTCCCAACCCGCCTCTCTACCACCCAATGCCACCACCTAGAGCAGGCAGCTGACCCCCATACTCCCTGCCAACCTGGGCCTGCTCTGCCCTGGCTCAAATTTTTGCTGTCCTATGCACAAGCATAGATGCTGTGCCCAGGAGCAGTTTACAACAGATCAAACTGCTCCAGAGTTTATTCCTTTGCATTAATTGCATGCGTAGACACACCCAGTGTCTCCTTTCTCAATTGTAAATGGTGCGCTGTCTGAACTGTCTTGAGATCTGGTGCTTGCACAGCGTGGGGCACACTGTGCTTTCATATTATTTCATAACAAAAACTGTTATTAATGTGAACAGGCATTTCTTGATCCTCATAGTTTGTAAAATCAAAGCAAGAAGGGGGCAGTTGATGTGCAGCAGAGGAAATAGCAGCACATTTGGAAAGCCACAGTTATGCAGATTGAATCCCTCACTCCTGCTATGGTCACAAATATCCAACATCTCAAACTAACAAATACCTAAAGTTTCCAGCGTCCACCTCCCTTCTCTTATCACTTTAATAAATTTAAAACTATTGTAAACCAAATGAACTCTTTTATGTGGTTTGGCATTGAAACTCCTGCGTGTCCATGAAAAGTTCTGGCCTTGAAACAGTTTTGCCTTCAGTAAGGCTTGTTTTTCTCTCCTCTCAAAATGGCAGTAGTGTTTGGTATCTGCTATAGTAGGCAACAGTTTAACAGGCTTTTACTTACATCTTTGATAGATGTATTTCATGCCATTATTCTTGAACATTTTTATTTTATCTTAACATACCATTAAATTGTTCTCTGTGGTCACACATTGCTTTACTGCCATTTATTAATTTGACATGACAAAGGTGTGATTCATATTGTTTTAAGTTTTGTTTTGAAAGGCTGTAGTTAATGCTAGGCATATCATTATAGCACAAAGACATTTAACTTGTGTGATTTTTGTGACAGATGTGCAGGTGCTGCCAGCCGGATTTCACGTGGTTGTTTGAAGTAAATGCTTAATGAACAGACTATTTTGTCAGGTGATCACGTTGTTACCACTTACATAACCATTACTTCTACTTATGGGTTTCAAAATACACCAAACAGCTAAAGGAGTCATTTTTATATACCCTAGGAGCTTTGCTTGAAGATGTTGCGTAGTGACACTAGCATTTGATAGACAAAGACAAAATTTCTAAATATTTTCTACAATTCAGTACTAGTCAGTGGTGACCATTTCTGTGTAGTAACAGATTGCAACACCTGAGATATCCTGGGTATTTCATATTTAAATATGGAGAAACACAAATAGATCCGAGTGTTATGGTTACCAGGGAAGAATGTGGGTTATTTAAATAACAATTAAATCATTCTGTTTATATCTGTCCAAAAGGAAAATATAAGTAAGCAGTATCTTAAGAGTCCTGCTTTTAGATCCCTTTCACCTTTAGGATCTAACACTGCCTCACTGAATACTGGCAGGACTGCTTTATGTAGGGCAAAACCCATTTCTGATGCATGTGGCTCCTTGGGAGTCATTCAAATATACTACACATGACAAAAATAGTGGTGGTATTATAGATTGGGAGGAAGCAGCAAACTTGCACTAATTTGGCATCTTAATGAATGAATATAACATAAATGCAAAGGAGATCTATAGGAGATAAAGCCATTAACAAGAGGGTGTGTGATAAGTAGGTGTGACTGCTTTGCACATCATCAAGTCTGCAATGCTCCAGAGACCACAGCTTTACTTTGTCTTGGTATCTTATAAAGAAGGAAGAAGCTTGATTTCCCCCACCCCCAAATTTTGCAAAACAAAAAGCATGAAGTGTGCTCACACTCCTAAGTTTCCACTGTTCCTCCTCGCATAGGCCCTGCTCCAGCAAAGCATTTCAGCGTGTGTTTACCTGAAGTTTACAGATTTCAGTGGGACTGCTCAATGGTTAAATTGGAGCACATGCTTAAGCACCTCTTCATAACGGTAAAGTCCATTGAAGGCAATGGGATTGTTCCCCTGGATTTCAGTAACATTTGAAATGCATCTGTCCCCCTCCTGCCCCCTCACACCACCCCCGGGCCTCTTGTATAGCAGTCACAGCTGACAACTTTGTCAGATGAAATGAGAAATCCATTTGCCAGCTAGTGGAAACTTGCAGGGCTCATTACCACCTTGTCCTACATAATCCTCTGTGTTACCTAACAGGGTCAGCCCCCAATTTTAGCGCCTTGAGAAATAACAATCTGATTGCAGTCAATGGAAAGTTTGCCATTGGCTTCCATGAAACTGAGATAGCACCACTGCTGTATAAGTGCCATTCATTTTCACATCCCAAAGGTGCAAGTTACCCAGAACTTCTTATCCTCTTAGAGCCATTTGTCTGACCCTTTTACCCCTGCACCTTCTACTATTTACTTTAGCATCTTGGTCAACTACGATGTAACAGTAACGAGCCCCAAAATTGATTCCAAAATTTTGATTTTTCCTACAAGCTATTAATGTAGGTAATTGTAACAGTGAGTGCTACTGGCATATTAGCAAACATGAGTTGTAATAATGTAGTTGCTATATTGCCAGATGTATTTTGACTTGTTTTAGTGGAAGGAATGTAGTTACTAAAGACTTATTATTAGAACATCTAAAAGTCTGCGAGGTACAACAGAGACAAAATAACGGAGAGTCATTCCCTACACTAAGTATTTATAGTGCCGATGAAGATGAAGAAAAGGTGAAGTGAAAACAGAAGGGAAAACAGTGTACACATGATAGTGTCAGGTACCTTGACATCCAGCCTGATAGAAACACGCTGTTCCTGAGACATGAATTTGCGAGGGTTTTTTTTTTTTATGATAGCTGTTTTTTTTGTATTTTGAAAACCTGAACCCACTCTGTCTCCTATTATAAAAGGGAAGTTTTGTAGGAAATATTATTAATAAAGGACATTGTCAAGTGCATTTTCATACTTACTAGAAATAACATTACAAACTTGTTCATAATAACCCTTTGGAAGTTTAAAAATGAAAACTGCCACCGTTTCAGTGTTCCTCCTCTCCATTTCACTTGGATATGAGTTTGTCATTATAGGGTTACTCATGAGTCTTGTGCTTTTTGGCATTGATATATTTTTCAGAAAAAAGAATTGAAGCATTTGTTTTGAAAAAAGAAAAACACATTTAAAGAATTACATGGACTTTGCAAACAGATATAAGAAAATAAAAGGTAGGTCAAGTTTTGGGCCTACAAACCTGACAATGTCCCTTTAATTTTACCAATGATGTTATATTTGCGAGAAGTTCATGATTATAATATGCTAAGAGGTGGCAGACAAATGAAAAAGGATATTGTTAACCTTAATTAATAGCTGGTCTTGCTCTCAGGTATTTTTTTTTGTGATGTCAGTGAATAATGGCTTCAAATGACGTGACAGCCTGCTTTGACATCTTCTCTTTATGTTGTTTGTAAATTAGGATTATTTTAGTTGTAGGTCATTTAAGCAGGATAGTTGCTAAGAAAATTATTAATATAAAGGAGCAGTACCTAGCATACAGGTAGGTTTACTAAGGACCCAGGAGAATATTGCTTTTAAGCATCCTGTAGTGAGCAGGTCTGCCTCTTGCTTAAGTTATTTGAAAGAAATGCCTCCGCTGAAATTCGCTGTGCAGTCTTAGGCCACAGCAGTGGTAGCTACATATGTTCGTTGGGGTTTTTGTTTAGGAAATTTGGGTTTCTCATTATTAAGTTAAAAATTATTTTAAAATGACTTATTTGGATTAGTGTCAGGACTGGAGTGATGATTTGTAGGGGCACCTGCTGCTGGAGGAATAAGGGAAATTGATCAAGAGCTGCCTTCCTCTCCAGTCTTGGTGCTGGAGCTGGCAATGAGGCCATTAATCCCCCAGCATGTGAGAGGTCCCAGGTAGACACTCACACTGCTTGTGCATTAGGTTGACCCCTATCATATGATCTAACTGAAAGCTGGCTTTGCTTTTTTTAATGATTTTTACATAATGAGCTAGGTTTTAAAAAGTCACCCTCCCAATTTCCAAATCAAAAAATCATGATTATGTGCCTATATGCAATGGCTTCTATTTTTTATGCATTAGCCACCAGCAGATGCATGCATATTATCTCATGGTGTGATTTCTCTTTTATTTTAGAAAGGTACTTGACACAGTAGCACGTCATGGTGCTGAAACTATTGCCTCAATGATCTTCTGTATTGATGAGCCAGTGACAGCTGATCTGCTGTGTCAATGCGACTGAATATTGTGCTCTTAGCAAAAATAAATAAATCAATCAATCAATCCCAAAACAACCCCGGCAGGCATATCTTTTACTTAAATACATTTAGATAACATTAAGGGCATGGCTTATAACCACCAAAACCAACAAACTCAGAGTTAAGGCTTCTCACTTCATCTCCAGTGCACACAAGGGTGCTTGGCTTTTCCAGCACGAGTGGCACAGGAGATCACACACTGTCCTCAGATCCCCACAGCACCTAGGCAGAAAGTTTGCCACATGACTGCTGCCGAATATTCCAGGTATGTTACATTCACAATGCACCTGCTGTGCTGCCGAACGCGCCGGGAATGTCTTAACATGCCACTGAGTTCAGTGGAATGTTAATGGACGACAGCAGCCCAGCAGGTGTGATGGAAAAGTTGCAACGAAAGGGGAAAGGGTAAGGATTCAGTGAGAAGCTTTAACTTTGAATTTCCTGGCTTTTGTGAGCAAGAGTCGGGCCCTTAATGTTGTTTTAATGTATTTTTTGTGTTTAATTTTTAGTAAAAATTTGAACACGATCCAGGCTACAGAGGTTGCAGTGGATAAGAAGTTAAAAAGCTTTGGTTCGAGATTACAGGAGGCCGCAAGAGAAATTAAAGACATGGAAATGAGGATCGAGTGACAGGATGCTATTTTGCCTCAGAATACTGAAGATTGTAAAGCATTGAGAAATCGAATTCATGACCCTGGAAATCAAGCTCAGATTAAGAAATGTCAGGTTGGTAGGGGTTCCTGAAAGTTCGGAGCTAGGATAAACTGAGATCTGTTTTTTTGTTTTGTTTCGGTTTTTTCCATAATGCATTTCAAAGGTGCTGGGGTCTGGGGATGGATGGTTTTAATATTCTTTTACTTATATAATGTGCCATGATCTGTCACATTCTTTAGAAAGCCAGCTGAGCTGAATTGGCTCTTAAATCTGAGTTTAGTGTTTGCAGTAGCAGGATCCAATTTTATCTAGACTACAGTTGTTGTCCTTTGACATTGGATTGCATGTTTTACTGTTAACACAAGCATGGAAAATACTGCTCTTGTGTACACGTTGCTGTATCCTGCTACTTGGAGGATTTGCTGTAGAAACCAGACACGTGGTGCACCGTGACCTTTCTAGATAAGAAACAGACTGAATGTACCCACATTATAGAAGAAATAGTTTCTTGTTCAGAAGACTGATTCATAGTGAAACTGTGTCTTTCCAAATGTAAACTTAAAAGAAGTACTGCCACTGTGATTAAGTTACTGTAAATTTACTTAAGTGTTGAGTTATTATCCGTACTTCAGTGATATGGCCTTTGTGGCTGAAACGTTTTGCAATGGGAAATCTAAACTGAAGCTTTGAGAGGTTTTAGCAAGCAAAGGAAATAACTGTGTTTTTCATGGTCAAGGTCACCGGGTACGTTTGCGTTCTTAAGGCACCAGTGGGCACACCCAGTCTGAGGTTTTGTAGGGTAAAAGTGAACTTCCAGTTATTATCATTGCCTTTCCTTTTATATAGTGGGCCTGTGTCAGGTCTAGCGCTTAAGATCAATTATAACTAGGAGTAACTGAGTTAATCTCCACAAAGATAGAGTGACATAAATGAAAGCAAAACCAAGGACTTGTCTCTATTTTGTGCTTTCACGTTAGTATTGCAAAACTAAAGCAGCTCAGGGGAGTGACTTGCATTATACTGTTTTTTTTCACTGTCCATTGTTTTGTTATCAGTGTTACAGTTTCATCTTTATTTCTGGCAAGGAGCTACAAAGAATCCACTTGGTCTCTCTCTCTGGGAGTGCTGCACTGCCAGTCGGGGTGGGGTGGGGGGAGAAATCCTTTTTTTTTTTGTGCATAGATCATAAGAAATTCCTTCTATGTAGAACCTCATGCCATACTGACAATTATACCTTCCAAAGTATAATTGTATTTTATGTTTCTTGCCCCTTAGCTTCTGTCTGTAAGGCGCTTTATTTTGAGGGCATTCCTGAGTCCTGGAAAAATGTGTAACAGCTGTACAAATAAGTTCCCATGAAAAAGCAACAGTAATTAGCTGGTAATGGTAATAATATGGTGGTGTTATAAACTGTATATTAATACACTGTGTATTTTATCATGTACTTGCATGTGATACATTAAGAACTACTGCTAAAATCAAGGATAGCCTGTTGTCCATTATAGGTGATACAGAACTTTATTGTAAGGTAGCTCAACACAACATAGGTTTGTTTCAAACATCTTTTTTTTTGCTGATGTTACGTATTGGTTATTGAAATGAACTCTGAAATTTTCTGCTGTCTTGCCACAGGGGGAGGCATACAGTGCATAATGGGAGCTGACATATTTGGCCTTTTCTTGAGAGCAAAATGTCTTTCCATGAGCATCATATCCAGGGAAAGCATTGGTGGTGGATTCCTTACCGTCTGAAATGCCTGACTGTTGTTTCATGATTAGCACAGTGTTTGTTCACTAGCATGATCGGTCTGTTTGAAAGACACTGGGGCTAGATACAGACATTTGAAAAGCCCAAGGCGGCATCAGTCTAAGTTGCACGATTTTCTGTAAGCAGCGTAGTTTAGATTGGTAGCAAAAGAAACGCACTTTAGCCCTTTGGTGTTGGGGAGTGAATCTTAGACTAGCAAAGCTTAGGCCATTTTTAAACCAGTCTATTTATGCTGAACTTCTGTTCTTATGGGTATAGACGAGTTTGTTGTGCTGAACTTCTGTTCTGTTGCAGGTATAGACTGGTTTCCAGTCACTTGTAGTGGTAAAAGTAATGTCTGTACCTGGACTAGGAGAGAATGAAAAAGGATCAAATTATACTTTTTGGTGATGAACTAGGGTTAATAAAATTCCCTTGTGCTAATTCCCTTCTGCTTTAAGCTTGCAAGATCCTTTTGCTATTTTCTACTGAATAGAAGATTTGAAAAAATCTAGTAAAATTCGATTGAAATTCTATCTAGAAAATATTCTAGATGGCTTCCAAGCTATCAAGCTCTAAAACAGCATGAGTATTGGAATAGTTTGCATATTGCATAGATTTACATTCTGTCTTTGTTTTAAGCTGTTTCTTCTTCAGAGGTTAAGTTTTATGAGCACATAAATAGTTTAAATACTAAATCATATAGAGCTATACTGTTTATTTACTGTGTGCCCTGAGTAACATGTAGCTGCCAAAGACTCACTTGTGACTTTGTCACATTCTCTTAATTGTTTCCTCCAACCCCATAAACCACCTCCACTCTGCAGGGTAGAGGTTGCCGAGTACAGGCCAGTGGCATATCTCCACACTAACTTAGCTTCCTTGGCAAGCTAGTCTTGCAGGACAGAGCAAGGAGCCATCTTTTCTTCAGTCACTTGCGGAAAGCAACTTAATAAGGCTTGCTCCCGCCTCTCTAGCTCAACTCCCGTGACTTGTGATGCAGGTAGTCCATGCATGAGTGGATGACTTACGTGTCCTTTCACATTCTTACGTTAGGTTTAATTTGACTTGTTTGAAATTAAACAATTGGAGAGCATTTTAAACTGACACCAACACAAATGCAGAGAGATGTTAATAGATATATTGAGAACTTCTGGCCTGCTTCTGCTTGAAACATTTCATATTGTAGGAGGAACCCCCAGTTCCTTCCTTATATTTTTATCTTTGGAAAAGTAATTTTGTATGTTTGTTCTATAAATGGAGCAGTTCATGCAATTCCCTCAATTATGTTTGCGTAATTATAATTTCAATACAATTGGAAAGATCATCTCAAAGCATTTTCGTTGTGTTTCATAAACATTCTCTTGAAAATTATACATAACTATCTGGACTCTTAAAAATAGAGCCTGTACAATTCACTCTTTTTTCCTACTGTATTCAACATGTATCATTTGTCTGTTATCATCTGGTTGTTCCAAGGTAAAGATCCTGGATTTATATGGTGAGAGATGGGGGAGTATGGATCCTCGAATTTGAATAAAGTCATACCGAGGAATTTTATGAATTCTGTAAACTTAAGAAGCCTTTAGGTCAGTTCTGAGCCAGTGAACTTTGACACTGGATCTTCAGCAAATCAAACATGATTGCAGTCATTATTTTTAAATGCGATTTTAGTCTCAGCAGATCATCATTATCTGTATACATGTAAACAACAACCCTCACCATATCCCATAATTTCTACTCTGTGAGGCCCACAGAGTATTTTACTCGTCCTGTCTTGCGGTTGCAAAGATGTGGAATCTCGTCAGAATACAAATCCTGGACGGGATGCTACTCAGTACTGCTGTAGGATCCTCACCTCATCAAATGAATGCACGCCTTCGCTGTTTTCAGCAATTCAGTATCAGATCTTGAATCTGCCCTATGACAGCGCATTTTCTAGCTGTCCTACAAATGCATAAGCACAAACCAAGCAGGTGATTGCTTCTAAGCGCTGTCTTATCTTCTTTATTATAGTGTTTGGCCAAGAAAAAGATCAATTCCTATTTTACATCTTGAAATCTTTTTTCTTCCACCAGACAAACACAGAGAGATACTTGAATCTGCTTTTTGTAAAATGTATTATGTTGATGTAAAATACTTTTTTTTGTCTCTGTTGCATCACAGGCATTCGACCTCCGATCATGAATGGGCCCATGCACCCGCGCCCTTTGGTAGCGTTGCTGGATGGCAGGGATTGCACAGTAGAAATGCCTATTTTGAAGGATGTTGCCACAGTGGCATTTTGTGATGCTCAGTCCACGCAAGAAATTCATGAAAAGGTAATGCTACGGAATAACAGCGCGATTAAAACACCTAGTCCATTTTAACGGTACACTCATCTAAACAGTATATTGGTTCACTCTTCAAGATATCCAGCTTGAAAAGTAGTTAGGCAAATTTCAGATGGATGGCAAATGGGACAAAAATATCTTTCTAGAGATGCATTTCTATATAGTGTGATCCTAGCTCTGACCTACTGCATAGAGAGCAGAACTGCATTTGTAGACAACTGCATTAGCTCAGAGACAGTGATTTGAAAAGTTTACTATAAACTCTTTTGATGAAAAGCCAAGTATTGGTTTTTATGTTGGATGTATTGGGGACTTAAGGAGCAATATTCCCCACAATGCACTGAGCCCTCAGATTTGGAACCCAGGCTCTGAAGGATAAGGGGAGGAAAGTAGCTGATCATTGACTAGTAATAGGTAGCAGTTGAGGAGGACCAGGGAGGGGGCAATAAGCTATGAGAGAATCTCATCGTCCCTGAAGATCAGAGAGATACAGTGGGAGGCTAAGGTAGACACAAATGCTAGCTTGATGGCCAGGTGAGATTGGCACAAGTAAGTGCCTGTATCCGCTGCTATGATTGTGCATCCGGAAGCTTTTCAAAGCTAAATGTGGCCCAAATGTTATGGCTACTTACTAAATTGCACCAATATTTTTGCTGTCTCCCAGTGCATTGTTCGACTTGTCCCACGCTATTTACTGTAACCTTTAGGCTTGTAACAGCTAATGGCTCCTTTTCAAGTGCTCTGCAGTAGACTGAGCCCGTAACAGTTTAAGCTATTAATTTTATTTACTCTTTACATTTTTATAAAATATAGCACTAATAAACATGTTAAAGGTTGGCGTATTTCTATGATGAAAAGCCTAATCCTTTCTCAGATAGTTTTATGTTAAAAATAGCTGCTTGAAAGTAAAAGTAATCATTTCCTGTCAGCTTTTTAAGTGAATGAGGTTATTTTATATGGCCCCTTTCTTCTCTTCAGCATTGTTCTAGTATGATCAAAATGCATTTAGAAACAGGATATTTATTCTGAAAAGGAGCCTTTGTTATTTTAAGCTCTTGAAATGTAGAATGTGTCAAGAAAAATTTTAAAACAACCTAAAAGTTGGGGTGGGGGGAGGTTAGAGAGAAGTCAAAGGACAGATCGTGTGCTAGCTGTTTTGCACACTAGGAATTTCTCATTCTTATTGTGTTTTAGGGGAAATGTTCAACCAAAGGAATAAGTACATACTTCTCAAGTACTACATATAGTTCTTCTGTGATATCTGATGTAGATCCCTGGACTTCCTGTCTAACAGCAACTTGTATTGGAGTCAGTGATTGTTAGAACCATTATCGAGATTCATCTTGGAGAGTTTTTCTGCAGCATCATTGTTGCCATTGATCCTGTAACTCAAGTTTTCTTTGTTTTCTTAGATATAAAATAACTTTAATGTGGGGAGTAGGAAGCAGGGAAAAACTAAAGAAAGGAGTCTCTCCTCCGTGTGCTTCTTTCTTCAGAATAGATATCATTTCCCCACAGAATACAAGCAATTAAAAAAAAAAATGTACTTCTGTAGGACCTTCCCTTTAAAGAGAGATGTGAATGATTAGTTAAGGGCATCACTGGCAAAATTATAGACCTGATCCAAATCTCTTTCTCCTATACATTTTAAAGAATCAATGACTTTTTGGAAGAAATCTCCGTTCATATCAACTCAGACATGTCCTGAAATGTATGTTAGATCACAAGCTTTGGCTCTTTCACAATAGGATGACGTAAACTGAGACGAAGAGAAATGATTCATAGATGCTAGGGTCAGAAGGGAACTCAGTAGGTCATCGAGTCTGACCCCCTGTCCTGGGCAGGAAAGAGCGCTGGGGTCAGACGACCCTAGGTAGGTGCTTGTCTGGTCTCCTCTTGAAGACCCCCGAGGTAGGAGAGAGCACCACTTCCTTTGGAAGCTCATTACAGATTCTGGCAACCCTTACTGTGAAGTTTTTTCTAACGTCCAACCTAAATCTGCTGTCTGTCAATTTGTGGCCATTGTTCCTAGTTACTCCAGAGGGTGTCCTAGTAAATAGAGCATCTCTATTCTCTGCTGCCTTCCCCTGAGGAATTTATAGGCAGCCACAAGATCACCTCTCAGCCTTCCCTTGCGAACACTAAAGAGATCTAGGTCTCTCAGTCTCTCCTTGTAGGGTCTCTGACCATATGAGTGGCCTCCTCTGGACCCACTCAAGATTCTCTGCATCCCCCTTGAAGTGCAACGCCCAAAACTGGATGCAGTACTCCAACTGCAGCCTAATCAGTACTGCATAGTGGGGAAGCATCACCTTCCTGGACCTAGTTGCCATGTATCTGCTAATGCATGATAAAGTGCGGTTACCCTTGTTGATCGCTTGGGCACATTGACAACTCATGTTCATCTTGGAGTCACCTTGGACTCCAAGATCCCTTTCTACTGCTGTGCTGCTGAGAAGGTCATTCCCCAGCCCGTACATGTATTAGTGCTTCTTTTTGCCCAGGTCTAGCACTTTGCACTTGTCATTGTTGAACTGCATCCTATTTTGTTCTGCCCATTTTTCCAATCTGTTCAGATCCGCCTGGATCTGTTTCCTACCCTCTGATGTGTTAACTTTGCCCCATAATTTGGTATAGTCTGTGAACTTGTACAGGGTGCTCTCCACGCCTGCATACAAGTCACTGATAAAGACATTGAATAGCACCAGTCCAAGGACTGAGTCTTGCAGGCCTTCACTGCCCACATCCTTTCAGGTCGACATCGACCCATCCACCACCACTGTCTGGGTGCAAACCCTAAACCAGTTTGCCACCCACCACCTAACCGTGTAATTATCTACATCAGAGCCTGTCAGTTTATTTACAAGAACAGAATGAGATACCATATCGAAAGCCTTCTTAAAGTCTAGGTAGATGACATCTACTTCGACTCCTGCATCTATGCATTTTGTGATCTGGTCATAAAAAGAAACAAGGTTAGTCAGGCAGGATCTACCGGCAGTGAATCTGTACTGATTTCCTTTCAGCATTATTTCTCCTGCTGGGCTCCCACAAATGTGATCCTTAATGATTTTTTCCACAGTTTTCCCAAGGAGAGAGGTGAGCCTAACTGGCCTATAGTTTCCTGGCTTCTCCCTCCTCCCCTTATTGAAAATAAGGACCACATTGGCCTTTTTCCAGTCCTTTGGGACCTGACTGGAGCACCACGAGTGCTGAAACAACCAAGCCAGTGGTTCTGCTACGACACCAGCCAATTCCTTCAGCACCCTTGGATGAAGATCATCTGGGCCTGCTGATTTGAACACATCCAGCCCCTCCAAGTGCCCCTTCATTAAGTCTGCACTAGCAGTTGGTGGGCTGGTGTCCCTCCTGTGTCTATCTGTGATCCAATTGAGAGACTTGTCTTGGTCTGTGTCTAGGAATACAGATGCAAAGAACTCACTGAAGTGCTCGGCTTTGTGATTCCTTTTTAATTACGCTTGAAACAAATGTTTCCCTTCAGCGTTTGCAACACAGACATGTCAACATAATGTTTTAAAACAGTTATTGAACTAGAAACGGTCTATAAACAGATGTAAGATTTACTGTTGTGTTTGCATTGTCTGATTTGAGAGAAATGCAGAAAAATATACTGTAAATATTTTATTGTTCTATTTTAAACAGTCATCATAGAGAAAGTTACTGGAGCTAAAAGCTGGATCTTATAAGACATATAAGACACTAGAAGCATATGTGATGGCAAAGAACATATACTTCAGATGTAATTATTATTAGATACCACCACTCCACACATTAGGTAGACTTGACTGTTAGTGTTGGCACCTGCACTATGCAGACTTTCCAGTGTTTCCTATATTGAAATCCAGTCAAATATTGTTGACTTCTTATACCTGCAAATTGGAGGTCTTCTACCCAATATGGGGGGGGGGGAGGGTTCTGAGAAATACCAAATTAATTTTGTTCTAATCAGTGATCCATGAGGGAGGGACATTCCAGATCTTAAAGTGCTCAAAGGGGCACTTGTTTCAAATTGTAGCTTGAAAGGAGCACTCAAATGGCCGAAATCTGATAAGGAGCTCTAATGGCCTTTTAGTGACCGGTGACGGAAAGGTCAAAGTTCAGATTTGTGGTTTTGAAGTATTCAGCATCACATAATGAACTGTTGTAACAAATCTCAATTCTTGGCATGGTAGCACCACTGAGATGAATTGTATCACTCAGTAAGAGCCCAGTCCTTTAAGGTACTGAGTGTAATTCCTGTCTATTGTAGTGAGATATTAGGGTGTCCAGCACCTGAGTGTTATAGATTTCATAGACATTTGGGCTGGAAGGGACCTCAGAAGATCATCGAGTCCAGCCCCCCGCCCAAAGGGCAGGAAGTCAGCTGGGGTCATAGGATCCCAGCAAGATAAGCATCTAATTTGCTCTTGATACCCTAAAAATGTCAGTGTTATTACTGTTGTTGCCTCATGTTTGTGCATGGTGCTTTACAGCCAAAACATTGTCCCACAATGTTTTTTAAAAAAATGAAATTTGCACCTATGCAATGTTAGAAAGGGATTAACATTATGTATAAAGATATGGTGCTGCTATTGCTATTTTATTAATTGTGGGTATTGTTATTGTCCCAATGACATCCTGGTCTGTGATTGGAGCTGGACGTTATACAGAAATAATGCACCGTATTACTTTCTTCAACAGTTGCAAAAATGAACATTATAAGTTAGTTGTCTATTTTAAATAATGTAATGTTCAGCACTTAGTGGATGCATATTTCTGGCTATATAACATGCCATCTGTCACGGGCCTGCAAGTTATTTGGTTGTTCAAAATTTCCCATTTATACCATATTTTCTCACATATAACCTGCACCTTTTTCCCCAAGCCAGCTGCAGAAAATTGGGGTGTGCATAATATGGAAGGAAGGGTCCCCAGGATCTGGACATTTGGCAACAGGGGGGCAGACTGATGGCAGCATTAATTGCCATGGCTCCCCTGCCACCAAATGTCTGGACCCAGGGGAGCTCCCTCTTGTATCAAATGCCAAATCAGGTTGGGGCGGGAGCTGGGAGGGCTGCACACTGGTTCTGGAGCCGTGTGCTGGGTTGGAACTGGCACACCGGTCTGGGAAGGGTCTGGGTTGGGCCCAGCATGTGGCTCTGGAGCCAGTGAGCAGGGTTGGCTAGGAAGGGGCTGGCTGCAGCAGCTCTGGAGACAGTATGGAGGGTTGGATCCTGCCTGGCCAACGCTACACACTGGCCCTGAAGCCAGGCTCTGCCCTAGCTCCAGTTCCATTGCACTGCCTTACCACCTTCACAGTCAGATTGGGCCCGGCACCATCATGCAGCCCCAGCTCTAGCCCCACCATGCGGCCCCTGGTTCCCAAGTCCTCATATCCAGCACATCACTTCCAAGCCCCCAGCCCTGGCGTGCAGCCCCGAGCCTCCAAGCCCTCAGCCATAATGTACAGCTCCCAGGCTCCAGCCCGCAATACCAGAGCACCGGTACTTACTTACCCATACCTGGACTTCATGGTAAGATTTTTTTTTTTTTTTTTTAAATCATGGGGCCTTGAACAAATAGGGTTCATATTATGCTCAAGGCATGGTATATGTAAAAATATGGTATTATCCTGATACTGAATGAATATAGGTATTTACAAGAGACCACTTGAAGATAGGAGGAAGGAGAATGAGAGAAAGACATGCTAGAAAACCAAGGAGCTGAGGAGAATTTGCTGATGTCAGAAAAACTCTTTTTCTTTATTGAAAGCAGAACATGACATTCGTTTCTGTTTCAAGTACTTCTTTTTTTGGTCTTAAAAGCTTTCTTAAAATGGGATCTAATATAAAAGCAGGAGTAGATGCCTTTTGCCACTGAGGTGCTAAGTGAAAAGACTGGAGATTTGAAGAGGGATTTGAAAGAGGAGATTGCAGTTGACTGGCTCACACAGTATAGGGAAGTTGTGTAGGAGCAGCATAAAAAGGCATGGGATTAAATGTGGATGGACAAGATAAGGGAAAGAACAAGGCATAAAAGGGTGAGTAGGGAGAAATAAGAGCTAAAATATGAGAGGCAAGCTGTTGTGGAGCCTTGAGCAAGAAGGTGAGGAGCCTTGAGAGGGATTCTGCAGAGACACAATAAAATCTTAATTGGAGTTGCAGCATTTTAGTTGAGATGGATGAGAAGGAGAAAGGCTGAAAGAGAAGGACTTAAGAGGTTGTGCAGGAAATAGAATCTAAGCACGAATCTGGGCTTTTACAATGAAGACAGACAGGGAAGGTAAGCAAAATGATTGGAAGAGAGTTTGGGATGCTGATCCCTGCTGATTATTTTGCCTTCAGCCTTGCCTGCTCCATAGCCAAGTTAAACGCTAAGTCTGAGAGGTGCTTAGTATTCAGGTGCTCTGCTCCCTGGGAGTGCATTAACCACTATGTTACTGGGCAACAGTTGGATACTAGTGGCATTAGCGCCCCGCTTCTGAAGGAAATGCTGCTGTCAGAAGCAGTGGTTCAGGTGGACCTCTCTCCTCTGAGGGATTAGACCCAACAGGATGCCTACCATCTTAGCTGGCAGGATCCGGCTGGATCCTGGCATGATGGGGTGCACTAGGCAGCACATTGGCATAGTGCACCAGTGCTTACACAGGTAGAGTAAGATTGTACCTTGAGCTAGAAGTGTATTGTTGGGACAAGTGGAGCCAAAAGCCTTTGATGTTTAAAAGGTAGAATAAGATCTAGGCCTAAGTGCCTTTTGAATCAAGTAAGGTGGAAAATGTGATAACTGGGGCTTAGATTATTTACATTTTGCATTTAGCTGGGGAGACCCAGTTTAGTCTGATTCAGCTGTAAAATAATGTTATGAGATTGATGATTAAAGAAATCAAGAACAGAACGTACATCACATGCAACTACAGGGACTAAGGGCCTTGTTGCACCATACGCTGAGACCCACAAATGCTGATTGGTGTTAGTGCTAGCTCGAGTTTGGTACGGTGACATTTCGGGCCAGCAGGGGCTTGGAGGACTGAAAAGTAAGAACTGCCCCCCCACCCCACCCCACCCCCACCCCCATACGCACCCGGGGCTCCCCTCCTGGCCCTCAGATTTCCATCCTGCCCCCTGCTGTGCCCCCACCTACTTTTGGCTGCCTGGCTATCTGTCCCAGGGAGCAGGCAGGGAAGGGTTAATGCTACCTGCCCAGCTGCTGATGTTCTTCTGGGGCTGAGAGTAGCAAGGGCTGTGGCTGAGCAGGCAGGTTAATCCTGGGCAGCCACAAGTAAGCAGAGGGGACGGGGGCAGTGGGAGGGGATCTGGGCTGCTGTGAGCAAGCAGGGTGCACTGGGCCTGATCTAGGCCATCAAGGCAGGAGGGACAGGTGAGGAGTTTACACTGAGGTATAGCATAGAGTTGGCTACACCTTAGTGTTACAGAAGCTGGGTAGCATGAATCAGAGATAAGCCTGCTCTGGAGTGGTGTAACTTTAAGTTGCACAGAATCATAGAAAATTAGAGTTGGAATGGACCCCAGGAGATCATCTATTCTAGTCCAACCCCGTGCTCAAAGCAGGACCATCCCCAGCTAGATCATCCCAGCCAAGGATTTGTCTAGCTGGGTCTTAAAATCCTCCAAGGACGGAGATTCCACCTCCTCTCTGGGCAGCCTCCTCCAGTGCTTTACTACCTTCCCTGTGAGAGTCTTTCCTAATGTCTAACCTAAACTTCCCTTGCTGCAACTTGAAACCATTGCTCCTTGTTCTGCCATCTTCGCCACTGAGAACAGTCCATCTTTTCTAAGCACCCTTTATGTAGTTGAAGGCTGTTATTAAATCCCCCCTTCTCCAGACTAAGCCCAGTTCCCTCAGACTCTACAAAGTCATGCACCCTAGCCCCTAACCATTTTCATTGCCCTCTCCAATTTGTCCACATATTTCTATGGGGGAGGGGGGGGTGCAAAACTGGACACAGTACTGAAGATGTGGCCTCATCAGTGCTAATTAGAGGGAAATAAATCACTTCCCTCAATCTGCTGGCAATGCAGCCCAGAATGCTGTTAGCCTTCACAACAAAGGCACCCTATTGGCTCATCTTCATTTTCATCTTATTGTGTACCGCAAGGATTTTCAACCTTTTTTGAGCAGTTTACCCCTGGTGGCCTGTCGAGGAGGAAGGTTGGTGGGTTAGGTAGTAGCGGCTGGTTGTGGAGCTGGGGGGCATTGCAGCAGCTGCACAAGGAGCAGTGGTGCAGGGTGATGGATGGCAATGGTGGCAGTGGCTGCATGCAAGCTTCTCGCCCTGCAGTTGGCTGGCACCTGTTCAGCCTGCAGCGGGGCGCCACTGCCCTTGTCCCACCTCGGCCCTGCTCCTATGAGGTGGAGGCGCTCCATCCCCACCCACCTGTGTGTACCCCCTGAGATCTTTCAAAGCACCCCCGGGGGTACACATATCCACTGATCTACTGTAATTCCCAGGTCCTTTTTTTGCAGAGCTGCTGCTTAGCCAGCTGGTCACAAGCCTGTACCTCTGCAAGGGATTGTTCCATCCTAAGTGCAGGACTTTGTATTTGTCCTTATTGAACCTCATGAGATTTCTTTTGGTCCAGTTATCCAATTTTCAGGGTCTCTCTGAATCCTAACCCTTCCCTCCGGTGTATTTAAATTTCTTTTACCTATGCATTGTCATGTGTTTTACTACCAAATGAGTTGGCTACTGAATTTTGCAGTGCTTCAGTCACTGGAATACCATGCTAAGAGTCAAATAACTTATCTTTGATTTACCTTCCAACACCTATGCTCACAGAAAAGAAATTACTAGGATTTGGATGCTCAGTTGAAAAAGCGACTACATAATATCCCATGACATATATTCCAAACATCAAAATGGATTAAATGGATTCCACTGGAAAGCATCTGCTAAATCTCACTGTCCCTGTCAAAAGAACAAAACAAAATCAGTTTTACAGGGATGTTTTATTTCCATATTTTTGCTTTAAGTTAAAAGTTCAAGAAGCTTAAAAGCTTATTTTTTAGTTTGAATTCCATGTTATAAGACTCCAGCATTCTTAATGAGTATTTTTCTGTGTAGAACTTTTTTAAAATGATATTTTCTAATCATTATGAGTCAAACTAAAATTACCTTAGAGGAAAATTTTCATAACAGAACAAAACCAAAATTAAGAAATAAACAAAGAACTAGTGGTTTCTACTTTTGTTCTCTAATGTCTTTGATATCCTCTTTATATCTCTCATTTGTGTTTTGAATAAAAGACCTGCGCTCCAGCTTCAGCATCTTCTCTCTGCTTGCTCAGTGAAGCTATAATACTACACTTGTAACATCCACTATTGTGTACCTTAATGTAATAGATGCAGCATTATAAATGTACTTCAGAATCAAAATCTTGGAGTGTGGGGTTTGAGAAGTAATCCTTCCTCCTCCCTCTCATAAATTCATAATCCCCAGAGAATTTTTACCTAGGAACTCATCCAAAACCTGCTGAACTTAAAGGGAACCTATGAATTGACTTCAGTGGGCTTTGTGTCTGGTTCTTCATGACAGTTTTTAAATAATAAAAAGCTGTCAGTAAATCTAATAAGATTATAAAAAAATTAACCAGGAGGTACCCGATTATTTAATACAATGGCTAATACAGCCCAGTAGTCGGTGAGCCCTGTGCCAGCCATGTCGGACTTGCATGTCTAGCGTACCATTACGCATCAGAGCAGGCTGCCAGAATTTATACACTATAGAAAGCAAAATCTCTTCAGGTGCTGCTATGCCCCCAAAGCAGCCTATCAGTCTTAGAGACAGTTCAGAGTATATAATGTAGCTGGTTATCAGTGTGCATCTCACTGCGTCTTTCAGTTCCAGACCTCATGAAGAATCACTAGTGCTCAAAAAATGCGGGTGATTATTAACAGTTTCTCTCTCCTGCATCCCCCTATTTCTTATTTTTTTTAAGTTGGTGCTCAGCGTGTTGTTACATTATTGTCATTGACGTTCATGGTATTATATATCTGCCAGTGAGAACGGTTTCAATCCATCTTACATTTCTAATAGATGGAATTTAAATGTTAAATAATTCTGGATGTATTAATAGAAAACACAAGTGAATCTATGCATAGAAACTGTGAAGCTTGAAAACAGCTGAGTACACTTTTTATTTTAAACCCTTTAGTAGGAAGCACTGTAGTAAGAGACTGTGACCTAAGATGGACTGTTGTAATAAAGCTGTTGCATGTAATTGTCAATTAGTGCTGGGATTGAAAAAGTGCCTTAGTTATAGGCTAGGTTTTCTTCTAAAAAAAAAAAAAAAGAGAGAAGCTGCCACATTGATTTTAGAAATGCAGAGAAAGTCTAAATCTTTATTGTGCTGTAAACACAAGAGCCTGAAGAAGATACCTTTATTTCAGTGTTTTATGTAACAGCATATGTAATGTTTATGTATGTCCATATAGTCCAAATGTAATGTAACAGTATTTAGCTCTGATTTAGTGCCACTGGAGTCGATAAAAATCACCAGGCATTGGGTTGGGCTCTTACTGCATAAAGTTGAATCACTGGGCAAGTGCATTATTGGCAGTGAAACTCACTGCAGAGACCTTATACAGAAACTGGAGCCATAAAAGGACAGCTCAGACTAACAGGTTTTTAGTGACCTATCAGGTGCAGCCTGAGTGAGCAGTATTTCCTTTTTAGTTTGTGCAGCGTTGGTTTTATTTAGAGCCATTGCACCACTCTGTGGGACATTACAGTTGCTTTATGCATCAGCAAAGAATCATTTGCAGGCATGTCATACATTACAAATTGTAGCTTGGAAATTTTGAGTTAATTGAAGCTTACAAAAAA
Organism: Crocodylus siamensis; assembly: GCF_052110815.1. Lineage (NCBI taxonomy): Eukaryota > Metazoa > Chordata > Crocodylia > Crocodylidae > Crocodylus > Crocodylus siamensis. The sequence continues at coordinate 14,982,756 of NC_143396.1, read as the reverse complement.
CAAATGCACAAGTCATATACAAAGTCAAATAGCTTTAGTATAAATATACTGAATGCCTCAAATAACAAGGGCAGGGGCTGGGAAATGTGGTATTTCTAATGTCTCCCTTATTTTCTTTGCAAAATCCCTGACGTCCACTGATAAACCTTTAGCATATTGTCTATTAACAATACCGCATCAGCCTAGTGGGCCAAGAAAGCTTCTGGAGCATAATTACAGTCTATAGGGCCAAGTGACGCACATGACTCTTCAGTATTGCTTTTACAGTATTTTTTTTAAACGCTGCTGGTCTCTCTCCCAAAGAATATCGAATAGTCTCGAGCTGTTTTAAAATCATGTATCATCCTTTTGTTTTCTTTTTTAGAGGAACTTCTCTTATTCCTGCAACATGGCTCCAATGAAGTTCTTAATTGCTTGACAGAGCCCAGCAGACTGTTTTCTGCATCTGCATTTTGGCTCTGATCCAGAACCCATTGGAGAGCAATCTTCTCGCTGACTTGAGTAAGCTTTGAACCAGGCCCTCTTAGCAGAAACCCAATGGGGTATAATTTAAGAAGACCAGAAAAGAAAAACAAGGCTGTGGTTTCCATGATGTCCTGAATGCTGCTCCCAGCCAGACTGTTTGGGGCTTTGGACACATTGTTAAGGCTGTTTGATTTTTTTAAATTTATTTATTTATTGGGCGGGGCGGGGAGCAGAGGATAAATTGGAAGCTTTAAATTATATCGTCCACCCCCCAAAATTTAGAATATGCAGCTATTAGGGTGGTGGTCAGCCACTGTTATCTAGAAAGCCTGGGATAGTCCCAGACAAAGTACAGTTAGGACAAAGTGACACGCTACAGTTAGTCCATACTAAAAGCACTTATTACATGAGCATCTGCACGTTAAAGCTCTTTAATTCAAGCTAAGAGCCCTGTGAGTGTCTCGATTATACCACTTCAGGCAAGGGTTAACTCCGGGATATGATACCTAGCTTATGTTAGGGCAACTTCGGTCTGCTTCATGGAGATGAAATGAGCAATTTGCAGCTCTCTGGCATCCCAGTACACACCGTTCCCATCCAGAGCCGGCATAGAGCCCAGATATCCTGGTTCCTAGCCACACCACTACTCGCCAGCACTGTAGTGGCAAGTCAGAGGTATGCAGACAAGAAGTGGTATTAACCTTTAACTTGTGTCTGGTCTCAGCGCATTCTAATTTTAACCCCACTTCACATTCCACACATTAACATGGTCCAAGTGTGATGTGTAATTTCACCCTAATGAGAAGAACTGGGAGAACTGAAAAGAAAGGCAGATAACATTTGGTGAGGTCTTTAAAACCAGGTAATTTTTGGTCTGGTCTCCTATTTTTGTGGTATAGGTTCCCTTAACACCCAGGGGACTTAGAATATTTTGAAAGTTGTGCAGTCTTATGAGGAGGGGGAGTGGGAAGACTGCACAGTTCTGCAAACCCTGTCAGCCAGTCCATGGAGGAATGACTTTGAAGGAGGCAGTTTGCTGCAGCTTCTTAAAGGGTCCAAATTGGGTATGGCAACTGCCAAAAATGAGAGGAACGTTGGCCCCATGTTGGAGGGTAAGCAACAAGAGAAAGAAGCCTACCAAGGGCCTATAGCTGCTCATTTACAAACCCTGTTCATCTGAAAAGCACAGGAGCAGTGCAAAATGTTTGACAAAAGCAAGAAAGACTGTGTAAGTGAATGGGACCATTTGTGCCAATTTCATTTGGGTCATTTTTTATATCCATTTTCTTTGAATATAAAAAACAAAAATATTTCTACCAAGTTTGGGTTTATGAAGTAAATGAGCCCATTATTAGAGTGCAAAAAAAAATTTCTCAGTCATATTTTCGAGCTAACCTGAGATTCCAGTTTGTATTTTATTTTTATATATATATATATCTTGTACAGCTTGTGCAAATTGACACTAGCTGATATTTTTGGCATAAAATTACATCAGCCTGTCTTGTGTGACACTGCTAGCATTACATGTTACACTACTTTAAATGAAGTTAATATTCTTCAGATAGAATATTATTAGCCTTGGAGATGCCTTTAACCGGAAGTACAACTCTTCCCCTCTGTCCTGCAAAAAATTCAAATACAAATTTATTTCATACAGTTCTATCTATTTCTAATATACCCATCGACATGCTACCTATGATACTTTACAGATGCATGTTATCAAATATGATCAATAAATTAGTCATCTCTACACATAGCTGTTTTTTGCCAAAGGTTATTTTGTTTGCTAGAACCTAAAGCATTTATGTTGGATTATAATACCATTTTTACAAGAATTTAAAGATACAAAACAAAGTTTTGTTCCTGCTGTATTTTGTAACCTTTTTTTTTTTTTTTTACTTCTTTTTATACATTCAAGGAACTTCAGTAATGGCTGAGCAATTCATTAAATGTCATTTCTGTCCCCCTTTTTTTCAAAACAAAGCATAAAAGCCTTCATTAGTCCATGCCTTTTTTCCCTTAATAATAATACTGTTTGCATCTATTTCAACTGATTTTTTTTTTTAATTCAGATAAAGCCCTGCATTCACCACCAGGTTTTATTAACTCTCATTAGCATGGGATTTCTTTTTCTAAATTCAGTTCTTAGCTTTTCTTTTTGCTTTTGGACGTAATTTAATCTTTTAGCATGCGAGGCGTAGGGAGTGCTGACATCAAAATAAGCTGGTGCGAAACAGTACATAGTATTGACATTTTCATTTCCTTCTTGAATTGCCCATAGCTCTGTAAGAGTCCTGAACATTAAAAGCAAAACACCAAAAGATGTCACTTGCCCACCTGTTTTTGTTACATTGCTGCTGTCGCAATATGGCAACTACATAAATACACACAGGGATGACTGGCTTAAGCATTAGGTCACCTGTTCAATAAAGTGAGGACTGCTCCTTACTTCTGAGCTTCTGATGAAAGACTGCAACCTCCTCGGGATGTCAGACAACAGCGTGATCAGGACCAAATGCTATAATATGGCAGGTCCAATCTGTGGACACCGCAGGCTTCAGTTGTGGCCCTCAAAGCCACTCCAACATAAGCCAGATGCACTCTAAGGCTAAGAACAAACGTTCAAAAAGCCCAATGCAGAAGCAATTTGTTTCACACTTTATTCTAAGCGCCCAAAGTTTAGATCGAGAGAGCAAAATAGATGCTTCCCCGGGGCGGGCGTGCACACTGCAACAGAGTGGGAGCACTCCCACTACCTCTACTCCCCCACCCCCTCTTGCCACTGGTAGTGGCCCCCCGGTGCCCTGTGACCGGGTCTTGTCGGAGTTGGGTTGCTTGCCACTGACAGGTAGCTGCTGGCGGAGGGTAGGGCTCAGGGCTAGCCAGGTCAGGCAGTGGCAGTGTGGGGTGGACATACCACCCCCAGCTGTGCTGACTCAGGTCTTGGGTGGCTGTCAGCAGGACAGGGGGTGGGCTGTGGGAGCAGGATGGCACAGGGGTTGCCACTTGCTCAGTGAGGTGCCCTGCAGTCATACCAGGGATGGTCCCCATGGGGTAGGAGCTCTGGGCTCAGCATCCCTCTCCTTGGGGATCCCCCCACACCCAACTGCAGCTTGAGTCAGTGCCTTTCCCACATTCCCTTTGAGCCCTTGGACAGGGGCTGGAGCTGGGGCTGGGCCAGTAGGGCAGCAGCATCCTTTGATCTATCAAAGGATGGCCTTCCTGTATCACACAGCTGTCCTGATGAGCCTGAGAAGGGAAACAAGAAGCAAGAAGCAAAATCCTTACTTTACAGTACTTTAATTCTCTTCCACTCGCGAGTAAAGGGCGCCTGTAGGAAGGTTGTCATCCCCACAGGACATACCTATACACTGAGATCAACAAGTCTCTTTATGGTTATATGTTTCTGCAGAATCATGGTCTGCATTTTGTGTCTGTATTTTATTGCAGTCCTTGCTCATTTCAAATAGTGTAACATCAGTCAATTTGTCCCCTGTTCTAATACCCCATTCATTCTCAGTCAGCCTGAAGCTGGAGAAGTTACCACTCTAGCAAGACCTGCTGAAATGCCAAAAGATATTTTAAAAAATATTTAATTCATGAAAATTTGCTTCAGTGCCATCTATTTATTTGCATATTATCCCTATATTTTTTTGTCTTGTTCCAAGTGTTCATCTTCAGCATGAAGTTATAATCCTTTGTGTCTAGGATCACAGTTTGTTGGTTGATTTCTGGTTGAAATAGAAAAACAAGTAAAAAAATGATGTTATAAAATCCTGGGAAACTTTCACCCAAGCAGAAATTGTTCAGATGACAGAAACAGCACATATGCCAGAGCCAATTTAGTATGGCCTTCTCAAAAAATATTAATGAAATGTGCATTGTAGGAGCCTTATAAAGTCATTAGCTTTGAAGTTGAAATGATTCTGATTTTTTTTAAGGCTTAGGGCATTATGTGGGAGTTTGAGAAGGGATTCAGAAGAAGAAAATGGATCGCTAAAATAAATAATCTAATTTGCATGCATGTACTCTGAGTTATGGACACAAGGGAAGAGAAACAGATGTTTATTTCTGCTTCTGGAGATTGAACCATACAGACACATTGGGTTATCTTTTGCATCATTTGAGTGATGCATAGTGGCACCATGCATACAGCAACAGAGAATATGATGCTGCTGGTTCAGTATCCCAACCTCACTCTTACTTTCCCAGTTTTTCGAGCAGTGTGATGAGGTAAACTGACATGCCACTCCTTCAAAATCTATTTTGAATAGATGCTGTAGTCTTCATTTCATTAACTCCTTATGTTCAGGTTGGTTTGTTTTTGGCTGCTTTGGCCTTCATCTTGCTCTCTCTTCTCCTTTCCAGGTGGTTCTAGCCACTTAAAGAAGCTGATTTGCATGTGTCTTGAATGTCAGCTCTCCAGTAATAGGAACTGTAGCAAAACACCATGTCAATAAATTAGAGCGAAAGCATTTTATGTTCAGGTTTTGCATAGACAAGTTTCAGTCTCCAGTGTCAGGGGGCTGAACGCTCAATGTCCTCTGTGCAAGTATTGAAGCACTTTATCCCGTGGAACGAATGCCTGAACTACAGTGTGAATGATGAGGAGGTGTTACTCTGTAGTTCAAAACTGGCTGTCAGTGAGACAGCTGCCATCACACAAACACTGTAATGTAAGGAAAGCAAGGGGTTCTCATGCTTATAGCTGTATCTGCATGCGTACCGATAGTCATGATCGCGATTAATCAAATGGCACCATAAGGGCAATACTTATGCAGGGTTCTGAGCATCATCCAGGAAATAACAAGTCCTTTTCACTTCCATAATATAAGTGGAGATGCAAGGTCACAGGTTTGGCTTCATAGTGCATTTGTGGAGACATTAGCTGAAGCAGACATGTCTTCAAAGGTGGGGAGGACATTTGGAAGGACAGAATCTAAAGCAGAGAGAAATATTTAAACTTAAAATTAGTAACTTCTAATTCCTGTGATCCTTAAGACCCAAAAAGTTTGAATACTTGCTGAAATCCAGTTGTTATGAAACAGAAAAATTAAGCAATTTCTTTCTTTTGATTGTAGGTACTAAATGAAGCTGTGGGTGCACTGATGTATCACACTATCACTTTAACACGAGAAGACCTGGAGAAATTCAAAGCACTTCGAATAATTGTCCGAATCGGCAGTGGTTTTGATAACATTGACATCAAATCTGCTGGGGATTTAGGTATGATTATAAAAGACTCTGTTTTACTTGAACATCTTAAACTTGCCTCCAGAAATTTGATAACATATAAATCTTTGCATTAACATTTGCTGTATAATTTGTACTAACATAATACGTAAGCTGTATAATTTTCTCATCAAAGTATTTAAAAATCATTATGGAGATATTAGCATTAGCTAATTAAGTGATAATATTAATGGATTTGTGACAGGATGGCAGCCTGCCTGTTCAAGATAAATTCCAAGACTAAGACTGAGCTCTTTTTTATTTCTCTTTTCTCTTTTTTTTTTTTAAGCATAAACTGCAAACTGATGTTATTTATTTTAACTGCTGCAGACTGTAATCCAATCACAATTTATAAGCCTATCAATATTATAGCAAACTATTTAGTTTGAAGAAAATAAAATGAGAACATTACCCATTATCTAGTACTTGTGTTGAAGTATAAAACCTAGTTCAGAAGACTTCAACAAATCAAGCATATCAATTTTATGAGCGAATCAATCGTAACGACTAAAAAATAAACTAAAACACTAGGAAATTTGAAGAGAGGGTCCTCACTGTACCATAATTGAAAAACTGAAGCCTGAGTTCTTTCAGAACAATCAAAGCCTAAGCTGTATTCGCAAAGTAAGTTATTTCTTCAATTTTTCTATGTAAGCTGGGAAAACAAAAAATAAAACAAAGATTTTTTTTGTGGGCATGTCTTAAATTTAGATCCTGGTAACATTTGTCCTCTAGTATAATACTTGTTGATGTAAATATTCCCACTGAAATATAAAATGATTGAAGTACTGGGTAGTTTTCTAGTAGATAAGAGGGTTGTTGGCCTGTTTCTTTTTACTTCAATTTTTACAAAATAGGCAAAATTAAGGAAGTTTTCCTATTGTAAAAGTACATCTGGGGAGGGTGAGATCTGAATCTCTTAGGAATGTCTTCTCTTCTTGGCAGCTACCTTCAATTCCCATTAACCTTAACACAGTTAATATGTATATCATGAACACAAAGCCACAATTGTGTCTAGACTTACAAAATAGTGACAGGCTTGAAGTAAAATCCTAGATCTAAACCCCAAGTCCATGGAGATCCAAGACTAAGTAATAAAGATAGGACCCAGGGTATTGGTTCATACTCATCTTTAACCATTTGTCTGCTTACAGTTTTTATTCTAATCAGTATAAAAGTAGAAAGTTTTATTGTTTATGCCCTTTGTGGTCATAGTGGGTAGAGCAAGGGACTCGGAGATAACTACTTGGGCAAATCGCTTACAGCTTCACTCATTTTTCGATTTGCAGAACTGATATAAATAGTACGTACCATGCCGAGGTGATGTGAGAGTTAATTACTGTCTGTTAAGCACCTTAATATGCTAATGAAATGTGCCGTGGAAGCAGGTCTTCTAGTAGGGTGGGGTTGTTCAGAAAATCTGTTCTGAATTCTAGGTATTATAACAGAAACCTGCTCAGTGTGGAGGTTTTTACACATAGGTAGACATGATGACAACTGTATTATTTCCGCGTTGCCATTTTTGATTTTCATGAAAAAGAAGCCAAGTCTCTTCTGTTGAAACACTTTAAACATTGACATTTTTTGCACTACTGTTTGCAGTCTGAGCAAAAACCTGGCGCGCAGAAGTGTTTCATGAGAGAGAAATGAGTGGGCCAGGCCAAGGGTAGGTGCATGGGCTGTAGCCAGCTGACCCTCGGTCTCTCAAAGAGCGAGTCTTCAGGCCAGACCCCTCAAAGCAGAGACAAGAATGGAAAAAGCGCTTGGAAGAAAGACACAAGATATTTTCACCCAAGAGAAAAAATAAGAATAAACGGGACTGTTTTCTCAGGAAAGTCAGGAAGCCTAAGGTGACCAATTTTGGGGAACCAGAATCCATGACTCTCCAGAGATCTGATGCCCATGGCAGGTCTCTGGACCCAGAAAGGCAGGTTTGGATTGAGTGTAGTACTACCTTGGTGTAGCCCTGTGGGTTGGGTAATAGCTCTGATGAGCAGTAAGGCTCATTAGCCCACGTGGACTATTATAGCATCTCAACACAACCCTCAGTGAAATACTGGGAATTCTCCAGGGGAATTAGTCAACCCCTCGTTACATCCCTGCATATACCCTGGCAACCCACCTGGAGTCCCTGCTACAGTGAATGAGCATAGGGGCACTGTGCATGGCTTGCAAGGATTTGAGACCAAATTCCCAGACTTCAGACAAAACTCCGGTTCCAGGGAACCTTGGGGCAGTGAGGTTGCCTCATGGATTTTACTTCAAGCCTATCACTATTGTGTAAGCTTTAGACACAGTTGTGGCTTTGTGCTTCATGTTATACCTATTAACTGTGTTAAAAGGTAGTTGCCAAGAAGAGAAGAAATTCCTAAGAGATTCAGATCTCACCCTCTCCAGATGCACTTTTACAATAGGAGGACTTCTTTAACTTTGCCTATTTTGTAAAAATTGAAGTAAAAAGAAATAGGCCAATTCTAAAATTCCAGATTGTCCCAGAAAATTTGAGATGATTGCTTGCCTTAGAAAGCCATATCCCATTTCTTGTGATATGTCTTTTTCTTACCCTCCTCCTGCTGGGCAAGCCCTTTAACGTAGCTTTCTTTGAGGAATAAATTATACAGAAGTAGAAGAGAGGCAGGTCCCCCCCATTATTTTAGGGAACAAGTTACCCATAGCTGTTTAGGCAAAACTGTATCAATGGCAAGGAAACCTGAAAGGTGGGTGCAATTTCCTTGTTTCTTTCTTTCTCGAGATGATAAATATTGTAACATTTCCATCCCTTAGAAAGTCTTGTTTGCTTGATGTGGGTCATTAAAATATGTGTTCCTAAAAATTTAGTGATGCCAATGAAATTTCCATTTCTGCTCCATTAAAAATGCCTTTTTTTTTCTTGTTTAAACAAATTCAGCCCTTTGATATGATACATTTAAAGAAGTGTTTCTCTCCAGTCAAATAAGAATACTTATTTTCTGCCTATTTTTATTTTAAAATATGTTGGGATTCACACTACCATTCATGTTAGCGGGATGCCAGGAATGATCTGGCAGTAAAGGAAGTAGTTTTATCTTAGTAAGTGTAAGAGCAGTGACTCAGCAGACAGTGACGCTGCACAAGAATGAGAAGAAACATAGTTATGCAGCTTCCCTACACTGATTTTTTTTTATTGATCTCAGAAAGTAGTAAAGCTACAGCACTGTTGAACAGAGGAATTTGAATCTTAAAAAAAACCCCCAAAACCAGATACAAGCTTGAGCTGATTATCACATTTAATGTCATTGTTCCTGTGGAAGAGACTGTTGTTATTTCTCTCTTGCCTGCTAAGATACAAAGCTAATAATATTTGAAGCTGATGATATTAAAGCTGCGCTGTGGTTTTCCCCTTAGGCCAATATACTTGGTCAGCTGCTTACTATATTAATGGAAGCAGCCTTTTAAAATTTTTTTGTGTAAATATAGTAAAATGCACACTAATGCCTACATAAAGAATAAAAGGCCTTTTTCACCTCCATGGAGATAATCCAGTATGCTCTATGCAATAAGTATCCACAGCTACCTGACTGTAAACTTTCCAGGGATCAGAGCTGGTGAGGTGAGAGAGAGCATTTAACACTTCGAAACGTGAAAGGAGGGAATAGGTCAAGTGGGACAAATCATTTTTGAAAGAAATCACAATTTTAGGCTTTGCCTAACTATTTTTGGTGAACTGTGGTGTGAAAGGAAAGTACTGTCTGGAAATCTACAGAAAGGTATGTAACATGAGTCTGATCCATATTTGTCCTCAGTGTTTTTCTCGACCCCCACTGAACATAGTAGAATCAAATTGAATGATAACATCTATGGGAGTTTTGCTGTCTCTTTACACCTTCCCTTGCTCAGTTGGGACCGGCAATTGTCAGTTGCTCCTTATCTTGAACTGTCTTTAAGCACCTTGTAGTAGCTCTGCGTGCATCTCTGTCTGAAGGCTTACGTTCGGTAGTTACAGCAAGGACACCACATCTGGGCTCCTAGGGCATGTCCAAATGAGCTGGAACGTGCGCTTCCCCAGGGACTTGTCCCCAGGGAACATCTTTGCCACACATGCTCTGGCATGCAGCAGGTTACCCTGGATGGGGGTTAAGGGATGCTGGGGCCAGCAACTGTGTTGGCCCAGCAGCCTTTCCTGGGGGCCTCTGGGAGCTGCAGCTGGACGCAGGGAGCCTGGCTGGCAGCTGGAGCTCTGGCTGGCCAGACTTTGGTTTTGGGCGGCTCCTGCTGCTGTCACGTGCTCCACCCCGCTTTTTTTCAGCATGGGATTTTTGGCCCCAGGATCTCTATGATGAGACTCACTGATATTTGTAAAGCAGAATTTTCTTGGGGGCCTGCCCTGGTCCTTACAGCGAAGTCTCAGAATGTAAATCTAGGAATTACTACAAAACTCACTACCTTTTATTCCAAGTTCAGAGCACATTTTTGACATTTCTCAGGATTACACGTGCGCGCACGCATGCACACACACATGCGTAGACACACAACATTACTTAGGTGTGAGGCACAGCCTGGTGGATGGGAAGCCCCATTAGTTGCAGGGATCTTGGTCCCAGCTACACTTGAGGCACAACCTGAACTGGGAACCCCATCGGTTGTGGGGTTTCTTTACCCCAGCTGCATGGGGCCCCCATGGCTGGGAGCTTGCTTTTTGCCAGTGCAGGGGGACTCCAGGATCAGGCTCCCCCTGCACTAGCAATGTGCCCCAATTGGATCTACTGCAATCCCACAATCACACCTCCTGCCTTGCACGTGTAGCATGGGAGGAGGCACAACCGTGTGAATCACGCATTAGATCCAATCGCATCTTTACCTGCAGGTGTAGAAGGAGCCCCAGTTATGAATTTTGTCATGCTCTGCCACTGTCAACCCAGGCATAAACTTTTATTGAAGTTCATGTCAACATCGTCTTAAAATATCTGGGGATTATTACACTAAACCTTATTATGTCTTGCATGCTAAGCTGATTTATTAAGATCTGGAGGGAAAATAGGAAAAGATGGGGTGAAATATTTGGCAAACACACATACTTTTTGTCTTCTTTCAGGGATTGCAGTATGTAATGTGCCAGCAGCATCAGTAGAGGAAACAGCAGATTCGACGATGTGCCACATCCTGAACCTTTACCGGCGAACCACCTGGCTTCACCAGGCTTTGCGAGAAGGCACAAGAGTACAGAGCGTTGAGCAGATTCGGGAAGTTGCTTCAGGAGCAGCCAGGATTCGAGGGGAGACCTTAGGCATTATTGGTTTAGGTATGAGGATACTCTTGGTTTTTAATTTATTTCCCATCGTTTTGGTAGAATGGTGAAAAACATAAAGTGAAAAGATGGCTCCCTCCACGTAGGCTTTCCCCAAGCCTGCTGACTGAATGCCACCTAGGCTAAATAATAAGAATCGACCACTCCAAAATCTGAGTTTGCTCCCCTGGCACGCTCAATTTTTCTTTTCTTAATTTTATTCCATTGCTTCTAATGAGATCCTATTTTATTTTTCTAAACAATATGTTTTCCTTTAAGGCATTTCTTTCAAATATTTGTAGGTAGTTACTTTGTTTTCCTCCTAAATCGATATTCCTGCAAGTCAGTCCCTAACTATTTTTGTTGTTGTTCCCTGAATCCCTTTGAGTTTCTCTGCACCTTCCAGGTATCAAGGTGCCTAGTATCAGGCACACTGACTTACAGAAAGATATATCGGGAAATATGAACAGAGGAAAGAATATATTTTTCCTATTCCAGCACGCAGTCCTTGTCTATTCAACTTGACACCGCATTAACTTTATTTAGTGCCATGTCGCACTGCATAAATCCTATTTAATTTGCTGTCCACTGTCACATGTTTGCCTATTTCAAAATAGCTTCTTTCTCCAGATTTCTACCTCCAGCTGTTTCTTTAAGTGATCTGGAAGACGTTTTTTACAGTAGCTCAGAACACAAGAATAGCAGCCTGTGGTGCAATTATTTCTTACATCGTGGTCAGCTGGCCATTTATTTGAATCCATATTCCAGTTGAAATGAGAGGAACAGAAAATGCAAAAAAAACGTGTGAATAATAAGCCCAAAAAACCTAACCTAGCCTACCAAACCTAATAAAAGTGTTAGCTTCTTACCTGCTTGAATGTCTCTAAATATATCTTAGGATGTAACAGATGGACAAGGATGCTTGAGATGAATTCATTACTGTCTGTCACAGAACAAGTGAAGAAAAACAAGCAAGACAGTTTTTGCATGAGGTTTATTCAGTCACACATCTGTCTTATCAAAGGCTTGATTAATAGAGTGTATTTAAAACTGCTGCGGTAGGTAACCACAGGAGTTAATGATGTGATTGGCTGACAGCAGAGCATGCCAACAGTCAGACTTCAGAAGATGCCTTCACCCGGTGGGACTTAAATGACTCACTCAAACCATATGTACTCCTTCGGTAGCTCCAAGTCTCTTATCTCTGTGCTTTGGAAGTTGAAACCAGCCACTTAATGTCTGGTTACGGTTTGAATTAGGGTATTAAGACACAGAACAGTCTTCACAAACTGACAATCGCAATTAAAATGTGAGCTTCAAAAAGTTTGTTAAGCAGCTGCACTCTAAAACCTGCACCTGCAGTGTACACAGAAATTTAGGGAAGCAACTGTGTGCACAGGTTTTTAATAGATACATGCATCTGATGTTTTTGAAAATCAATCCCTTTATTAGGTGTTACATGCATCTTGAAGACATCTGCCTTATTTGCGTTTTGCGGTAGTGTAGTCTTATCCTAGGTGGAGATAGATAGGTCTCTTCTTTGAGGATTGAGTTTTGCAAGCAACTTTGACACACAACTTTGGTTGTTTTACTGCATTATATTTCCTGATTATTTGTGCGTAGATAATCTGAGTGCCAATATGTGTGTTGTGCTGTATGAAGAGCCAGCTTTCTTAAAATAAACACCTTGTGTGCATAGTCTATCAAAAGACTTATAAAATACATATTTAAGAACACACATCTGTTACAGTAATTAGAGACAGTCAGTAACTTTCTCAGTTCTCTCACTTTTGCTGTTGCTGTCACTACTGATATAATCTTCCCACTGACAAGGAAAACGTTGTAAAATCACATTTTTGTAGACATGAGTGATCAATTTGTGGGTACATATGACAACAGACATAAACTTACAGTGCTAAATGTGCGACACTCGGCACACGTGTCATTTCAGTCTTCCTAAGAAGTCACGGCATGCTCTTACACCCACGAGATTATCCCTGCCCTGCATAGAAGTATAAAAATATTTATTTAACGGTGTATAAAAATTAGGTAATAAGCAGGTTGCTTATCCTGCTGTCTTTTGCAGGAGAGGCAGCTAAATTTTTAATCCCTCAGGTATGTTTTATTCTCACACAGTTCTAACTCAAGGCTCAGTTTCCAGCGAGACAAATCCTCTGTCCTCTCCGGACGTTAGGAGAAAGGGCCACTGTTTGCTCTGGCTCCTCTCCAGCACTGCAGCCTGGCTTCTCCCCATAGCTTGCTCTCCTCTGTTCGGCATGCATTTCTGGGAGTTTTTAAACTTCTCGGGAACATGCCCTCATTAGAAGGATGCCCCACAGCTGACCGTCCTTAATGGGCCTGACTGTCCCTTCGTCTGGGGACATGTTACCGACCCATCTCGGGTCTGAACACTCCGGACAGTTGGATGAAGGCTGTGTCTCACTTCTAATGTACATCATGGCAAGAGATCATCTATCCCTAGGTTTAGACTGAAGCATTATTTATAATATTGTTTACCAGAATTTTGTCCTTAGCTCATGTCCTAGAGAAGAAACCCCTTACCAACGGGTGCCATTTTCAATCCTTGGTGGTTTTGCCTCTGTATTTACTGAAATGGGTTGACATCAGCACTGCTGAATTATGAAAAAGGGATGCCATAAAAAAATGTTGTGCGTATAAAATAAATGAATCCCAATGTCTGCTGCCAAATCCTGATGGATTATCTCTTTGCATCTCCAGAATGCCTCTAGTTTAGTTTTCTCCTTTCTTACTGCCAGAATACCTTTGTCAAAGTTCACCCCCTGCTGCAGGCTCTGCCTCTCCTCTTCTTGTCTTAACCTTAACAGCACCACCATAATTGTGCTGTTTAAATAATGCTGCTAGCCTGGCACGCTACGTGTGCCCACAGCTTCTTCACATCTCTCTTTCTCGTAAGAAATTCCCTCCTTATTCCTTACCTCCCAGGCACACTCTGGATAAGGTCTGAACAGTCTTTCTTCTTTACTCACTTCCACACCCATTTGTCTGGCCAAGTTACATGACTCACTGGCTTCTTCATTTCCTTCATCCACTCTTCTGCCTCTTTCATGGAAACTCTCAGCACCTCGCCCGCTCTGCCTTGCCTGCTCCTGTTTCTCCCTTGCTGCCTTTAAAGTCATTTCTTCCATGTAGCTTAGCCCTTTTCTCTTCCCACCCTGTGCCTGTAGCAAGGATAAGAATGAGGGAAGTAAAATAATCAAAATACATGCTCCATAATACCACTTTTCTCCTTCACTTGCTTCTCTTACCTGCTGTTCTTCCTCTGCTCTGCTAGTTCTTTAGACTTCATTCCTCTGGCAGCGCCTTTGTTTGAACCTGTTTTTAGGAAGTGAAGAATATCTGTTGTGCACTACCTAAATGATACTATGCAATTTCAAAGTCGTCTTTGCTGCTTTACAGATATCAGGGCACCAGTGCTGTGTATTCCAAGGGATAGGTACCCATTTTAATAAGTGAGCAGCTGTATTCAGCCTCATCTTCATCATTTCATAGTTGGTAGGGTCAGAGGGGACCTGAGCAGATTATCAAGTCCGACCCCCTGCCATGGCAGGAAAGAGTACTGGGGTCAAACGACCCCAGCAAGGTGTTCATCTAGCCTCCTCTTAAAGACCCCCAGGGTAGGGGCCAGCACCACTTCTCTTGGAAGTTGGTTCCAGACCCTAGCCACCCTGACCGTGAAGTAGCGCCTCCTGATATCTAACCTAAACCTACCCTCTGCCAGCTTGTGACCGTTATTCCTGGTCACTCCTGGCAGTGCTCAGGGGAACAGGGACTCCCCCAATGCCTGCTGGTCCCCTCTGACTAGTTTGTAACAGGCCACTAGATCCCCCTCAGCCTGCTCTTGTGGAGGCTGAACAGGTTCAAGTCCCTTAGCCTCTCTTTGTAGGGCCTGCCCTGCTGTCCCCTGATCATGCGGGTGGCCTCCTCTGGACCCTCTCCATGTTGTCCACATCCCTCCTGAAGTGCGGTGCCCAGAACTGGACGCAGTCCTCCACTGCGGCCTGACCAGTGCCGCATAGAGGGGGAGGATCACCTCCTTGTACCTGCTCGAGATGCATCTGTGGATGCATGACAAGGTGCAGTTGGCCTTCCTGACTGCCTCTCCACACTGCCGGCCCATGTTCATCTTGGCATCAACGATGACTCCACGACCTTTTTCTGCCTCTGCACTGATGAGAAGGGAGTTCCTCAGCCTGTAGGTATGGTGCTGGTTCTTCCTCCCCAGGTGCAGCACCTTGCACTTGTCAGTGTTGAATCCCATCCTGTTCTCATCCACCCACCCCTGTAACCTGTCTAGGTCCGATTGCAGCCTATTCCTCCCTTCTAGCATCTTGAATGATAGCAACAAGGTCTGCATCCAGAAAAACAAGCCACAGCCTCCTGGCCTGGTGCAGATGGTAAAAAGCATTTAGATTTTTATGAGTAGGAGCTGATAGACAGAAAACCAATCTGGTTACTGCTGCAACGATTATTCACAGTAATTGCTGTGAAATCACCCTCTGGTTGCATACTCTGGTGAGTAATAGCTGATGCATTTCCTTAGTCAGAAGGGATAGTGTTACTTCTGGCTGCATCCCTCTGTCTGCCCTCATCACCTCAGTCTTGTCTGGGTTCACTTTTGTTTAGCTTACTTCCATCAGTGCCCTGTCTCAAATGAGCTCCATTGTCCAAGACGAGCAAGATCAAGATGCATAACCTAGCATTAAAATACTTAAAACTCTGCAGCTGCTCATAATGCTCTTGCTAGCCCGTATGAATGAGAGAGTTGAAAGAATTGAACTCCATGAGATGCCAGCCTTGAGAGTCCTCTGCAATCACCCATTGCCATTGATCAGACAAGAAATAAAGCTAGGATAGATTCTTTCAATCCCACTGAAGTGTGTGGGCAAGTCAGCAACATCCCATGATCAATGGTATGAAATGCATTTTATAGAATTTATAATACCATTAAGACCCCCTAATCTTCACCCATGGCCAGGAAAAGGTCTTTGACCAACACAACTAGTGTTGCATCTGTGCTCAAGCTAGGTCTACATCCAGATTCATGAGGATTAGGAAATTCAGAGGCATCTATGTCTTAGTAGAGTTCTGTTCAGTTCAGTGACAGAAAGTATTTAAATACAAATAAAGCAATAGGTAACATAGTCGAGGAGAGCCTCTTTGTGATTCCTGCACACTTAGGATCATAGAAAAGTAGGGCTGGAAGAGACCACACAAACTCATCTACTCCAGCTCCCTGCTCAAGACAGGATTATTGCTCACTAAACTACCCCAGCCAAGTATCTGTCCAACCTGCTCTTGAACACTTCCAAGGATGGAGATTCCACAATTTCTTTAGACAACCTGTTCCAATACTTGACCACCCCCATAGCCAGAAAGTTCACTCTAATCTCCAACCCAAATTTCCTCTGCTACAGCTTGAAGCCATTATTTCTAGTCCTGTCCCCTATGGCCACAGAGAAAAGACTCTCTCATTACTCTTTTGATAGCCCTTCAGGTATTTGAAAGCTGTTATCTAACCCTCCCTCGGTTTTCTCTTTTGCAAACTAAACCACCCTAGTTCTTTCAGCCTTTCTTCTTAGGTCTTACCTCCTGGGCCCCTAATCATTTTTGTCACTCTGTGCTAAACTCCTTCCTGTCTGTTCATACCCTTTTTGAAGCAGGGGACCCAAAATTGGACACACAATGCCACAAAAATTAAATGATAAAAATGGCAAAAAAAAGCACCGAGGCGGTGTGTTCAGGAATGTGAGTGGGACTGGAACTGCAGAGTCAGGCATATTAAAAAAGGAGCCCAGGCTTCACAGACCTACCTGGAAATGCTAGAGGAATTTTGCTTGATCTCTGTGCAATTTCCAGTTTTTCATAGTTTCTAAAAGAAGTCTCTGTTATCTTGTTCTGCTACTCTGCAGTAGGCTAAACCTATATATATAATATATTCTGTGTATGTCCCTCATTTGCACAAACAGGAAGTTTATTTTAATATATACAATTTTATTTTTCTCCTTTTGTTGAAAGCATATAAATCCTATCATTGCTCATAGGAATTATGCAGGTTTATGGTACAGGATATAGCCTGGAGTCTTGTCCGTGGTATGATTCGGTTATTAACAAAATGCTGGCCTATGTTTTGAACTAGCCCTAGTGGGGATGTCCCTAAGTAGACTTTTCAGGCTAAGAAAGCAAGCTATGGCACCGTGCTGTATCTCAGGCAGTAATTTGAAAAGTAAACTAGCAGGTTTATGAGTCAGCCAACTTTTTGGATAAGGGGTATTACTAAATACAGCCATTAGTTACAGCAAACGTTTCTGTCATTAAATAAATCATTACAGGACAATTTCTGCCCACAGATATATACATGTGGTTCACAGTAATTTCAGTGGGCGACTTCATGCATGCATTAGAGACCTCTAATGTATTGGCCTGTGCATCGACATTGGTTGTAAGGAACAGAAAGGCTCAGTTTCATCTGACCAGTGTATTGCAATATATATAACTGTAATGGAAACCTTGGGACTAGTGCTTTAAGGAGAGCTCAGAGAGCTTTGGACAGGATGTTGAACAT
The DNA here is from genome assembly GCF_052110815.1 of Crocodylus siamensis. Taxonomy (NCBI): domain Eukaryota; kingdom Metazoa; phylum Chordata; order Crocodylia; family Crocodylidae; genus Crocodylus; species Crocodylus siamensis. Next base: position 14,965,192 of record NC_143396.1, on the reverse strand, counting down.
GCAAATGAACATATAATAAAGTTTGTTTTCTACAAAATCACTGTTTACAAACTGTGGTGTCTTGAACTATGCATCTCCTGAATATTGCAAATTCCTAATACTTTAGCTGCATTAAAAGCTGGCTATTTTTTCCAGTTCTCTGTTTATGAAAACAGGTCCTCAAAAGCCAACAACTATCATACAAAGCCTTTTATTTCAGTAAGTTTTGAAGAGTGTCTCTTAAGTAGATGTCCCCAGGGAAAAGCAGACATTCCCAATTAAATTGACTGACTGCTTAATATTCCGAGTGTATCCATCACCAGGCACTCCAGAATGATTGTGTTCAGGTTAAATGATTGACAAAAGACTTCTTGAATTTATTCAAAAGAAACTGCAAAGCACAGGGAAATCCCTTAAAACACAATTGGGAAGACATGGGATTTCCCTATGTTATTCTGTTGCTTTTTGAATAAACACAGATGTTACAAAAGAAAACCTTCTGTTGATTTTCTTTTTCGTAAGCAAAGCCATAGCCATTCTGGTGATAGTGACTCTGAGACTTTTGAACTCTCTTTAAATCTCAAGCTTTACCCAAGCCACCTGAAATTGGGTATGAAGTACAACTTTCTATTCTCTAAAAAAAGAAATAAAACTTCTTCAAAACAGCCTCATTCCCTTTATTTCTTTACTTACCTTATTTTTTCACATACCACACTCATCTTTTCCCTGAAAATAAGTGGTTGAAAGTTGGAGTTTGTATCTTAAATGAAGAAACTGATTCTGAACAGTTCAGTGAAAAGGAAAAAAAATGTTTTTTTCTTCATTCTGCCTTCCCAAAGCAAGGCGCATGTCTTCTTTGGGGCCACGGGGTATGTGAAATACAGTCTACTAAAATCCGTGCTTTATTCATGGTGGCCAAAAGTGAGATACCCACGTACACATGAAAGCTGGGATCCCAAGTTTGAACACAAGCTAAAAAAGTATCCTGACAATAAGGAAAGGAAACTGAAGAGGAGCAAAAGGAACAGAAGGGGGAGATTGAGCTGGTCAGATTAGGGACCAGGTCTAGAACAGGGATTGTTTTTTTGTCTATGGTGCTTAGCCCCATGGGGCTGTAGCCATCCAACTATTAAACCATAACACCATGACAGGTGCTCAGCAAGATGTATGGCATGATGGAGTCAATTTGTTTGTGGTTTAGGTAAATGAGTAAGGAGCAAACTGAAGAGTGAAATGGAAGGATTTTGCAGGCATTACAGAATTAATCAGTCTTGAAGAGGATTTAAAATAGAAACACAGACCGGTTCCAAGTGGGCATTTCCTAGTTAAGAGGCTAGTTTTGCTGCAAGAAATTTTATGACTAGAGCTGAAAACAAAAAAGCAACTGCCGGCAGCCATCACTGGGATGTGAAAGCGATGGTTTTAAAGTAATTGGCCACGTTCACATGAGCAGGGGTGTGTGTTTGCAGCAGCACAAATAGTAGCGGCACAAATTTGTTCTGCTAATTTGTGCTGCAGTGCATGCCCCTGCTGGTGCAGCTTGCAGCAGGACACATTGTCCCACTGCTCCACGTGCTGCAGGGGAAGGGTTGGCTGGGGCACAGAGTGTGTTCGTGTAGGGCTAGCTGGTAGGCACATGGAGACAAGGGAGCAGGCTTGCGCCACTTTTATTTTTTCAGGAGGTTTCTTTTTCTTTCTTTTTTTCTTTCTTTCTTTTTTTTGCTACCAGGAAGTCCCAATAGCAAATTTTGCCCCAGCACTGCACATTAGCTGCGGGGTGCATGTTTTAATATGCAACACGTGCAGTTTATGGTGCTACAAAGAGGTTTGTGGCACCACAAACCATACGTGCCTGCGCATCAGGATCCAGCCTTTGTGTTCTTGTAGCGTCCTGTGAAACATGGCATATTTCAAGACAGAGGGATCTTAAAAAATATCTATTTTTTATAAAATAAAATTGCAAACATACATTTCATAGCTTCTTATTAAAGGCAGCTGGACACATTGGCAAAAATGGGGAGTTGGCAGGAAGCAGTTATGAATATCAGTATTTTATCATCTGAAGGTCCAGCATCACCTATTAAGCAAATCTAGATTATTACAGGCCCTGTATACACCATCTTTTGGCATTACAGTTCTCCAGTTTCTTTTTTTTGCAGGGGGAGGGAGGGGGGAAAGGGTATAGGCCTTTTGATCACCAGTAGCATGATATAACTCTTAAATAAAATGTTATAAACCAAATGAGGATGGGTCACAAATGTTTCTTTTTTCTCTTCTGTATTGTTCCCTGTAAAGTTCCTAGTCCTGCAAGAATGTTTTGCAGTGATAATTGTACAAGAAAAAGCTATTTTACATCAGCGACGTTCCTTTTTCTTTGTGCGTCTGTGATCGCTCTAGGACGTGTTGGACAAGCAGTGGCATTACGTGCGAAAGCCTTTGGCTTTAGTGTCATTTTTTATGACCCATACCTCTCAGATGGCATTGAACGTGCTCTTGGACTGCAGCGGGTGAGCACTTTACAGGATCTGCTATTTCACAGTGACTGTGTAACCCTACACTGCAACTTGAATGAACACAATCATCATCTTATTAATGACTTCACCATAAAACAGGTAATTATGCAATATGTATCCCTCCAGATTGATTTGGTTTTATTCTCACTGACTTTCTGCATACTAAAGAGTTTCTCAGTGTAAACATGCAAATTCAGTTCTTAAATACATTTTTTTCTTCCCTTTGGTATTTCACTGCTTATCAAGTAAGTTTATATTGGTTAGGAAAGAAATGGTATCCTTGCTTTTTTCATTATACTTGCTAACTTCTCTTTTGTAGAAATAATGTTATCTACTAACTGGTGTGAAGATTCAGTTACTTAATTTGTCTGTGTTTATTTAAGAGCACTTCTATGAGATCTGCAGATAGACACTTCCTCTTTCTACTCTTTTTATTAATAACAAAACTTGCCTTTCACTTTTATACTTCAGTTTAGAGGTTTTCTTTATACCTAACTTCAGGCTTGTAACTAACTGGTGCCCCCCTGTGTTCAGTCCTAATTCTTACAGAATGTTTCACTGATTAATTGGTTACATTACAGTATTAGGTTATTTGGATTATGCTTAAATGGATTTGACTTTTGACTGAATCTTTCCAAAATTAATTAATAATACATAAGGTGTTCAAAGCATAGGTACTAAATAACTGTTCCATTGTCAAGTTACTCAGTAGGCAACATTTTTATTTCATTAAAATTCTGTTTTCTGATGCAAAACTTGGGGTGTATAAAGTAGATATATATTAGAAACTGTAGGTGTTGAAATGTAAAAATGTATTGTGTGGTAAAATAATCCTAACTGAATCATAATCATTTTTTTTTGAATGCTGTTAATACATATACTATATGCATTTATTTATATATGAGGTTTATCTATCTCTGTTGAACCAAAATAGTAACTGCTTGGCGTCTGCAAAATACTAAGCATCTGTTATGCCTACTAATATCACTGGGACTTCAGTAGGAGTTGAAGATGCTCCACGTACTATATCATAAGTCCTTGTTCAGATGTAAATAAGATGTAACAATATATGTCCTGACTGGACAATTGAGTCTGTGTAGACCAATCCAAGATGATGATCAAGGCCTATTTTTAAAATCTTAATATGCTTGTTAGTTCAGAGGATAAGTCAGAAAGAAAGTTGACCTCTGTTATTTTCCATTTCTTGTACCATCAGCTTGTACACCATAATTATTTTTCCATGATGTGATTATATAACACTGGGTAGAATAGTCTTGATTTGTTAAGGACCTCTGTTTGGGGGGATCCCTGCATCCAGATAGCCCCTTTCTGAAGTCAGCTGGGATTCCTACGAGCTCAGCAGAGTTTCTGCCTTCCACTGAACTGTGGGATTGGGGCCATTGTGTGCCTTTTATAATGGGAATTATCTGAGTTGAGGTGGAAAAAGGAGGACGTACAGTGAAGAAGTGCTAGTCTGTTAGGCAGAGGAGCAAAGGATATACACTCAATTTTTAGGTGAATCTGAAAGTCAAAATTAACTTTAAAAATCTATGACATGTCTAAGGCAGAAAAGGTTCTTTGGGTTAATCTGATACCTTTTATCAGAACAACTTAAATAGTTGGAAAAAATATTCTTAGCAAGCTTTCAGGTTTAAAACCCTTTGTCAGGCTGAGGAAGCATCTGCAGTGTGTGTGTGTGTGTGTGTGTGTGTGTGTGTTGGTCCTGGGTGGAAAAGCACACATGATCCAGGAAGAGCACACACCAACTGCAGATACTTCCTGTGACTGACGAAGGGTTTTTAAACCCGAAAGCTTGCTAAGAGAAATTTTTCCAACTATTTAAGTTGGTCTGATAAAAGGTATTGGATTCACCCAAAGAACCTTGTCTGCCTCTGTCCTTAGACCAACACGGCTACCACCTGCACCCCTATAAAATCTCTAATGCATTTATATTGTTACTTATTGAAATAGTGAAAATTAAAATAAAATGTTAGCTGTTTCGTACTTCAGATAAAATAGAACTTTGGAGGGAATGTTCATGAACAAATGTTAATTAACCTTTGTTCTAATAGCTGACAAGCAAATAAATTTCAAAGCAGTACAAAGGTAAAAGCACATCATTTCTAACATACATGGTCTCTCTCAAGATGTCTGGTGACATAGACAAAATGCTTTCAAATATCACATTAAAAGTATCAAACTGGCCAACGTTTCGTGTTTGTGTATGCTCAACCAGGCCAATAGTGCTTGTATAATAAATCATGCTACTTTGCCCAGTGTTGTGTGTTCAGGTAACAAAAGTTTTCATATCCATATGTATAAAGAGGTAAGATGAATCTCATTTCATTAAAAGGCCCAACCAGAATTTCATGTGGAGTTTTAAACTCAGCATCCTTGAAACCTCTTTGAAAACTATGGGGACAGATGCCTCTTTTCATGGCTTTTCCTCCTAAGTTTTGGTGTACTGCCCAGCAAATACATTTTACCTTCCTGACCCTGTATAGTTCAGGTGGATTTTGTTCTACACTGCCCAAGAAAATGGGTGCTCAGTATTTTTTTCCAGGACCAAAAGTCTTCTTTTGATGTCCAGTTCTCTTCAGATTTGAAAAGAAGATACTGTATTTAAATAAAATGCATATTGTATAAAAAACAGCAGATGCACAGGATTAACTTAGCTGAATCAGAGTAGCAATCAATCAGCAGTATTAGCTCTGACATTCTCTTTCAAGCTCTCAGCCACTGTAAAGAGTCATTTTGAAGCTGCATCCCCACTGCGACTCATGCAATTCACTTGCTTCAGAATGTAGTTATATACCCATATTCTGTTTAATTTGGGCTTGTTTTACTACTAAGATTTACAACTGTATAAATAGCATTGAAGATGAAAAGTCAACGAGGGCTATTCTGGCTGGACAAGGGATTTGAAAGTGTTTTCTATTATTAAAATTCCCAGTCCCTTAGGAGGATATAGAAGTGTGCTAGACTCTATTTAAGGCCAAATGCTGCCCTTCACTTATGCTCGTGTTGAAGTGGGTAGTTCCCTGAACTGAAGGGTATGTCTACCTAGGAGACTGAAACTGTAGTTAGTAGCATGGATGAACACACCTGAGCTAGCTTTCTTCTGACCAGCATAGATAATAATAGTGAGTTTAGAAGTACGAGCTTCAGCTTGAATGTAGGACTTGTGCTGTGATTGGCAGCCTGGGCTGAAGCCTCCTGCACCATGTCTTCACTACTCTTGTTTCCAGGCTAAATGGTTAACATGCTTACTCGGGCTGCCAGCAGTCTTCTGTTTTTCTGTGAAGACTTAAGAGTACGTGCCTCTGCTGGGCAGAGGCTCTTTGGGTGGAGAGAGAAAAAAAAATGGAAATTAGAACAGCGGGTTGGCCAAAGCAATACATAGATTTTTGTTACAATGTAGCTAGATGCATGTAAGCCATAATTGCTTCCTGTTTCTGACCATCCTGCCAGAGGATAGATTCATGCTAGGGGATTCCTTTTCTAGGTCCTTCTCTAGTTATACAGGAACTTTAGCATTTCTGCCCCCAAATTTTAGTTGTGTAAGAGCAACTAATGATATAATAAGCAATTTTTTTCCCCCTTGTAGGCAAAGCTGCCAGTTTCCTGAATAAGTTACACAAGTTCATCTGATGTTCAGATACCTCCTTTTTGTTGTAGTGATCAGACGTTGGTTGCCTGTCCTTACTGTGGCTGCCATCCTACAAACACTTATGTGCGTGCTTGTCTTCATGCATGGGAATGTTTGCAGGGTCCTGGCTTATATGCGAGATGTGTGCTAAAAGTGTTTAGGCATTGGTGTTTATTAGGATCGCATAGGATCTTGAGGTGTGTGTTCTTACTGTCCTTCTCACTGAAATTGGTGCATTGGCTTTATGTTCTAGATATAACATGGCAAATGTTTCATAGCTGAAACTGGCTGAGGAGGCTTACAATTCTGATCTGATCAATGCACAGCAAAACCTCTGTAAGGCTTGCCACCCTCCCAGCCCATGGCTCTTAACTGAGTAATATAGGGGTTCCCTATATGTTGTCTGAAAAATCATTCGGGGGAGGGGGCAGAAGGGAGCCAAAGTAAATGGAAAACTTCAATTTACTACCTCTTGCTAACAGAACAGAAGTCTGGAAACCTCCAAAAAATGCATTTTTGGAAGTTGCTTGTTCTTTCATTCACGTAAAAGTGTTAAATCCACAAAACGTGATTTTCTTTAGAAATATATGCTATTGCTTCTGCCGTATTCAATTCCACAGTGAAATAAAAAAGGGAATAAAATGATGTCTCGTTTGCACATGCATGTTTGCATCATTTGATCATGTTACTATACAACATATGAAGTATTGGTCCTCTTATACGCAGCCCTGCTTATAAAGAAAAAACAAAAGGTTATAAGCGCTCTGAAACAGTATTTTGCTTTTGAAGCATCAGATTTTTGTGGTACTTTCCAATGGAAGACAAAGAGAACTGATGATAGGTTAATCCAGTTGAATAGTCTTTGTTGTAACAGATGCTTCCTTTGAGTAAATAATAATGCCACAACAGTTTTATTTCATTTATTTTTATTTCATCATTCTTGTTTTTAACTTTCCCTAGATGAGACAAGGGGCTTTCCTGGTCAACACAGCTCGAGGTGGGTTAGTAGACGAAAAAGCACTTGCACAGGCCCTGAAGGAAGGAAGGATACGAGGGGCAGCCTTAGATGTACATGAGTCAGAACCATTCAGGTGCTTTTCCTTTTCTTTTCTTTTTCTTTTGTTCACTTCCTTATTTTTAAGTATTAGTGCATGTTGTGACCAACAGCAATGAAGTCAATAAGCTTTCCCTCTGCCTACTAGCTGAGCCTTCCATATTAAAGCAGTATGAATCTGTGCACCTCTGGATTAATGCAAAGGTGGATGAAACTTTGGCATGTTAGCAGGTGAAAATGGGGGGGGGAAGTACATTTGAAGGTTAAAAAAAAAAAAGTCTAGTAGGTGCAGTATGTTTCTTTCTGCCAAAGACCCATGTTCAAATCCTAGGCATAATCTTGTGCCACATGGCCTGGAAATGAGTATGTTCATCTCCTGTCATTGACTGGTTCCAGAAAGCCCTGCTCAGTGCACAAAAAGACCCTTCAGGAAAGCAGGGGACAAGATCTTGCAGGGAAAACTGCCCATTTCTGAAGCATCTGGGTACAGCTTGCAACACCTCGATGCTTAGGCTGCATATCTGGCTCCAGATCCCTCCTGCTGGGAGCTTGTGAAGCTCAAGCCACAAGCAAAGTCTTAGAAGCTGAGTTTGTGGAGCTGAGAAGGGTGATCCCAGTTCAGACTTTTTATGTTTTGCTTTGGTTTTTTTGTTTCTTTCTTTGTTTTGAAAGGAAAAGAATAGCTCTCCTGCCTTTAGCAACCCGGTGGCACTATATTTAGTGTGTTGAATGTCACCAGGAAGGGCACCTGCCTAGACACAAATGTAGCACTCCAATAAGGAGGTTTGGTGGTATGTCGCAAAGACAGAAAATGCCAGTGCAGTGTGTCCCTGAGTCCTGAGCCTGTCGTCTTTGTTAGAGTTACCAATGTGGATGAGTATGGACTACTAATCGTATTTGTTGAGCGTTGTTCAGTTGCTCAGTCAAGGCAGGAAGGAGCCTGCATATCACATTAGATTAGCTAAACGACAACAATCCACACACCTCTTTGAAGAGGAACAGATTCAGGACTTTTGAGACTAGGTCATAGCAGCATCTGAAGTAAGAGCACTCCTGCATCAGCTGAGAAAAGGAGCTTGTTGGAAAATGGGTGGAAATCCTGCAAACATGTCCCACCAAAAGGTCTTTCTTCTCACCCTGCGTTTGAGCTTCTCAGTGCAATCATTATAGCAGTACAGCATGCAAGGGGGGAAAGTCTGTGTGCAGATATGCACGTAGTTCCCTGTCCTACAGTCGGCTCTTCACAGACAGACCTGGCACCCGCAAGAAATCCCAGTGACCATGTGGGACTCGAGTAGATGTCATTTGCACAGACTCATTTGAAGAATTGCAGCCAACGTTCCCTTTAGTTTAGCGGGAGCGCCGTGTCTGTGCCTAAGGAGGCAACGCCAGCCCCAAGAGACTAACTTCTGTAGTGCCTGCGTGTAACATTGCATTGGACAGTTTTGCCAAATATCCATAGCCATTAAACTGGAGATGCAAGCTATTATTTTAAGAGTTACTGCCAACTCCAAATGCACTTTTCTATCTAAAAATATTTTCTCTCCTGTTGTTACAAAGAACACTCTGACATTAAAACCAAAAAAGGCTATAGCGGAAGAATGACACTTTTTTTTCTCAGGTTTACTTTGTACCTTTGACAGCACTTTAATAGACTTTGATTGCTTTCCCCAAGCAGTTGGTTAGTCATATTCCCCTATCTTTAGGTGTTTTTTATTCTGCAACAGGAGAGAAAAAATAGTTTTTAAAAAGGCAGGAAAATATGATCGTAAAGCCATGGAAATTATTAGGGAGACTCACAGGCGAGTGTATTATCTGGAATTAATTTTAATTTCTTTTTAAAATTAGATTATATGTCACATTGACAGTGACTCTAAGGAAATAAAGCTGTGTTGGCTAGTGAAGGAAAACTGATGATAAACTGTGGCAAATAGAATGGGATTTTGAAACGAGTTGGGCAGTGGGTCTCGCTACCCATTTGTCCATGCAAAGTATGAGTGGCGGCAATTGGAAACTGGACCAAAGTTACTTCTGCCTCTAGTACTGCTATCTGTTGTTCCACTTCTGAGTCAGGGAAAGTAACTGAGATCTAAACCACTAGAAATACACCAAAATGACCTGTCACAATTAAAAAGAAAAACACCAAGGAAACATTTGTAGACTTTGTCATGTGTTTCTAGATGTTAGTCCGCAGTATACATATAAATCTCCTTGCCTCTATTTCCCCTCCTCCCCACCAAAGATTTTTGGGGTTTTTTTGTTTTGTTTTGTTTTCATTTGATCTTGTTTTAAAATTTCATTTAGCTTTAGTCAGGGTCCATTGAAGGATGCACCAAACCTGATCTGTACCCCACATGCAGCCTGGTACAGTGAACAAGCCTCTATCGAGATGCGGGAGGAAGCAGCACGAGAGATCCGGAGGGCTATCACAGGTACTGACATCTCTTCTTCACAGAAAGTTTTTCACCTAAAAAAAATGGCTCTGCTGGAGATTTGGACACTGACTTGAGCCAAACTAGGTTTTGTTTAACCGGGGAGAGCTCTAGGCCAGCAAGTATATCTATCACTGCTGTATCCACCATTGATAATTGTCTTGAGTCAGACATACTAATTGCAATCATAAGTGAAAGTCAGGCAATGGGAAGAAATTCTTCTTTTCCAGATGTCCGCATGTCAGAAACCTCTGGCACGTGGTGGTTGTTACTAATGATGAAACCTCTTTGTTCTTTGCTAATTACATCAACTGGTCTTTTCCAAAGGCTTGGATACAGGTCTGGAGCCATCCTTCTGTAGCCTTTCTTACATATCTCCTGGCACATGCCATCATCTGTTGTATCTTCTTCATTCCTGTTTCCCTTGGCTTCTCTCTACCTTCCAAAATTCATCCAAGTCTGTCTGAAAGGATCTTGGACTTCAGTATTTGAAAGCTCAATACATACGGGTGAAACACTACCTCAACGTCATGCTACTCATAATAATTGCAGTATCACAACAACCTATTTGACTGGTCTTAGACTTTAAGTCTAGCAGTATGATAATGTGAAGTTGAGGGTTTTTTTGTTAAGCCAAACCAAGTCATTCAGCAGTTGGTGGGAGGCACAATATTTTAAAAGATGCTTTTATTTTTAAAGCGCTGCCAAAGTTGTCTGGAATTTTAAAGGGTGAAGTCTCTCTCTTTCCCTCTCTGTTATGAAAAAAAAAATCTTGTCAAGCCCGCAGTATGAAATGCTAATAAATAAAATGAGGCAAAGCGTGGGCTTTAGTTTGTATCCCGTGTAGCTGAAAATAAAAGGTAGCAGTCTGCATAAAATGAGTCACTAAGCACTAATGCCAGATCCTTAGTACATGGTCATGATTTATCTCTGCGTAATGCACCCTGCGTGCCCTTAAGTCCATAGGCATCTAGTTGACCTGTGGGGTGGTTCAGTTGCAACACATTACTCTGCCTTAGAAAAAATGCAAATGCCAGCATTGTAAGGTAAGGAGACTGGATGTGTTCAGAACAGTTACAGGCTTTATCTCTGGGAAGGATGTGCAGAGAACAACATTGCTCTTTAGACTGGCTGATCAGTGGGGCAGCCTGACTAGAGGGAATCTTTTTCAGGATGGGGATGCAATAGAAATCAGCAATACAGAGGAACAGGCAGTGTAGTGCTAAGGGTTCTGGACACAAATCCACCTGAGACAGCATGACTTATTTCTCTAAAGTAGGCAACTGGAATATCCAAGTAAGGAATCATTGCTTTATCCTGAAGCTGTCATCTCTTCAAGCTTCTGCACATGGTTTGTAGTACGACTAAATCGAGGCCAACGTTAGGGAGGTGAAAGACGTTGAACTTTAATGAAACAAATGTGGGACAGATACAGGAAGTGTGGGATGAAACTTAATATGCAAAAGTCACAGGGGGAACAGAGTGGGGTTATAATTAGAAGGAGATGGACAACAAGTGGCCGCATGCCTCAACAACACGCATGCCATGTGAAGAACATATTGTTTAGAAAGGGAAGGGGGAGGGTTAGTGTGGCTGTGCTTATGTACAATGTGCAAAGTAATAAGCAAAGATAAAGAAATACACCAAACATTACATAGAGGTGAATTTGAGAAGGCAAGAAACATAAGAGCAGCAAGTGAACACATTGCAAAATAAGTAGAAAATAAACACGTTTTGTCAGGTACTAACTTTTGAAAGGAAATTCAAGGAGCTTGGAGTAGCCCAGCAAAGCGAAGACTAAGAATGGGTAGGAATAGATTGTTCTCTAAAAATACAGCAGGAAATAAATGCAAAGCAGGGAAAACACGCTAAACAATGTAGGCACATGGACAAAAGGGTATAAACTGGCCAGGAATAAATTTAGGCTGGAAATTAAAAGATGGTTTCTAATCATCAAAGGAATGATGCTAGTGCAGACTCAGTCAGAGAAATGGGAACCAGTTACTTCAGTGGGAGCTACTCACACCCATGTATTTTACTGAGCAGCATTTCTCAACCTGAGGGTCATGACCCAAAAGTGGGTTGCAAGAATATATGAAAGGGTCACAAACAGACTTTAAAAATGAATCCGTAAACTTTAAAAATTGATTCTTCTTTAAAGGAGAAAAATGTGGGAAACCATGGCTTTTCCCTTGCAGGCTGGCAGAGCTCCAGTTGAGAACCACTGTTATAGAGGATGGGACAGTTGTATGGAAAGCAGTCAAGGCTAGAGCTGTGCAAAGCTTCAGTTGCTGATTTGATTCAGCAGAGATTTGGCCCAATTCGGTGGCCGAACCTCTGAATCTGAATCTAATCAGGAGACCCTTTAATCTCTCCAAACCGAATCAGAACTTTCCAAATCAATTCGGAGAGTTTCAGAAAGATTTGACAATTCAGACATAAAGACACAGCTTTAAATGTTTTGTCTACATACCTCAAAGTACCAGGTGGCTCCTGAATGCTGAGATGGTGGGGCACATGGAGCGTCCTACAGGAGAACGGGAGGTCCCCAGTGCGCTCAGCAGCAGACCTGAAAGTGGACCAGAAGCACTTCCAGTCCACTTCTGGGTCTGCTGGAGAGCGTGTGCTCCCCCCATCCCCCGGCGCGGTGACTGGTGCCTCCTAGGTCTGGGGAGCACCCAGGGTCCCCCTGCAGCTGATCATCGAGCTGGGGAAGGTGCGGCAGGGCCCCCCATGCACTCAGCGGCAGACTTGGAAGTAAACCAGAAGTACTTCTGAGCATGCAGGGCCCCACCCCGTACTCCTGTGGGATGCTCCATCTGCCCCACCATCACAGAGTTCATGAGCTGTGCCTGGCGCCTTGGGGTATGTAGAAAAAATGTTTAAAACTGTGTCTATGGCTGAATCACTTGTTCTCCAAATCAGCATTGAATCTTCAGATTTGGATTCAGCCAAATTGAATCGGGTCAGTGATCCAAATCAGCTAATCGAATCACTGTCCCTGTTTCGGGCTGAATCCAAATTAAGTACGGCCCATTTCGCACACCTCTAGTCAAGACCATCCCAAACACTGATGATGAAGAACTGGCCCAGCACTTCTTTCAAATCAGATGACAATCTTTCCATTCAGAAAGCAAGGTAGATATGAATCTTTATAGACTAATTAAATAAGATATCTACATTGTCTTCCGAGAGCATTGCATGGGGCCCTAAAAGCTGAAGAATAATTGTAATTTGAAGGCTGCATGAAATCTAGGCTAGTAATTGTCAACCAGGGTGCCTTGAGATCCTTTCAAAGGTGCTGTGGAAACAAGTGAAAACAAAGAGCTGACATGTTCTGAGGGATGCCTTGAGTCTAATCAGTGATGCCTTGAGTCTAATCAGTGATGCCTTGAGTCTAATCAGTGATGCCTTGAGTCTAATGAAGGGTGGCTTGCATCTGAAAAGGTTTAGGCAAAAATGCTCATGGAAAGGAGTCCTTGGACATGTTTAAATTTTCCTTAGGATTCTATATGAGGACTAAGAGATACAAATATTTTCTGTCTCATTAAGGAGGAGTAACAATGAGTGAATAAAACAGCTATGAGCAGAACTCCCATTGACTTCAAAAGGTTCTTGATTTCATTCCAGATGCTCAAAAGTGGTTGCTGGGAGGCAAAGTCGGAAAGGAAAGCTTAGAAATAGAGAGACCAATACTCTAATATGTAAGCTGATGAGCAACTGGTGTATGGAAACTGATTTTAGCAATTTGGAAAGTGAATTTCAAGATGATGCGTGTAAAACAGAGACAAGATTTATCAAGAGGCTGAATAGAGGAGAGGAAAGGAGAGAGTAACTGAACACGACTCAGAGTTCAAGAAGTGGTGACAGCCATGGCAAAGGGAACAATAAGTCTCTGATCTGAGCCCCAGTTTTTGTTTGTGAATTGCTAGGTGTACCGTCCAATATATTTTATTCTTTGTCATACCTGACAGATCCAGGTTTTATTTCATGCTTTATTACTCACCTAGGTCGTATTCCAGACAGCCTGAAAAACTGTGTTAACAAAGATCATTTGACTGCAGCTACACATTGGGCCAGCATGGATCCAGGAGTTGTTCATCCAGAGCTTAATGGTGCTGCGTACAGGTAAGCATCTTTCAGTAGGAAAAGAATTAGAGCAAAATAGTCTAGTTTAAAGAAAAAAGTTCCCATTTAATAAATTGAATTGTTATGAAAATGTTTTCAGATAAGGCCTGAGTAGGTTGTTCTTATGACTATTACATTCATGAAAATAATTCTGTTTCATGATTGGCTGAAATCAGCCCTGTGATAAATCCATTTATCTACTTTTTTTCTGAAGTTAATAATGCCAGCATCAGAAACAATGCATATTGTATATGCAAATGGAACAATCCTGGTAGCCTCCAGTGACTTCAGTAAAAGCTAATGCTCATTTTGCTGAAAGTAATAATGTGGTAGTAAGTCACAGCAGAGTTGGAATAATAAGCTATTGCTAGCATCCCTCTTGAACTCAGCCATCTAAGGAAAATACAAATAGCTCACTAATGCACAAGTTGCCGTTGCTTATTGCTGTTATAAATATATTGGGAGCAAATACCATCATAAGTGTACATTTATTCTTTTTTCTTTTCTGTTTGTAGAATTCCTTAAAAAGTTCTTGTTAGAATTGTTCAGTATAGCCTTCCACTGTGAAAAGCAGTTTGTAGTACTTAATAAAAGGAAATAGGGTGAAGTTTATAATGGCATAAATTTCCACCATTTTAAAAGGGGGCGAGGAGTTGTCATTTAAGAGTACTGGTCTGTTTCCATTGTTACAATATAACTATTACGTCCATAAGGGTCAGTAGTATAAGGAGCTAATTCTTTTTGATCTGCATTTTGAATGAAACCGACCAAGTTAAAGCAGTTTTGCTCCTCTTGTATAAGAGCAGAGGGTTGTAACCGTTTTATTGTAACAGCTTAACTGGTATAATTTGATGCTGCTAAAATAGTTAAATCTGTCTATACCTGATCTTTAACCATTCTTTTGATTATATTTATTTCTTTATTAGTTATTTTATCTCCTGGATCTTTTTTTGCTGTTTCCCTTCATCCCAAATGTCCAAACAGCAGCTATTTAGGTTTAGGAACCAACATCAGATGACTTGATTTTTTAATGAAAATAGGAATTCTCCAGTTGTTGAGCTCCCAGTTCCAATTTTACACTATAAGTTGGGTTAAAATGACTGAGAGGGCAACAAACCAGCAATGAAAGGCAACATCTCGAGAGAGGAGATGGTTCAAAACTGCCACAATTCCTCCTTCAGTCCTTCACTTTGTTCTTCATCTTCTTATCTTCTTCAGTTGGATTCCTTGTTTTCTTTCTCTGTTTTCAGAGAGTAAGGATATTTTTATTGGCTTCACTGACAAGTTAAGTCCAGATATATATAACTGTATTCACTGTGAGCGTATCTACACATGCAATTAATGCAACGTGATAAACTCCAGAGCAGTTTGTGCCAGAGTCAACTGTTCCTGGGTGCAGTGTCTCCATGCGTGTTTGGGACAGCAGCAGTTTGAGCTGCCCTGGGTTGGCAGCAGGCTCAGAAGGTCAGCTCTGGGCTCTGGGGGGCAGCGCCAGACAGTGGAGGGGCTGGCCAGGGCACAAGCGTGCCAAAACTGCAGTTGTGTGGCTAGGGGGCAGGCAGCCCCTGCACTTTAGCACCTTTATGCCCCAGCCAGCCCCTGTCACCATCTACACAGGCATTTGGTACACTTAATTATTCTGCCATAAGATAATACTGTCCCTGATGGTACTTACTCTGGTGCATGTGTAGACTGTGACACTTTACTGCAGAGCTATTTAGTCAACTGCACAGTAAAATGCATGCGTAAATGCACCCAGTGAGTAGTTCTTTCGGCTTCAGTTGGGATTACGAAGAACATGGTAAAGCACATGATTAAGATTTTATAGGATATGGGCTTTATTATATATTGATGTGGAGCCCTATAAGCACAGAGCACAAAGCACCCTTTTTATGGTTTGCTTTTGTCAAAACACTTAGTTAAATATAAAAAATGCTATTGGGAATAGGAAAATGAGACATGCTTACATTCATTAAAAAAATGCCAGTAAAACTGTAAAACTTTTACAACTGCACTTCCTAGTTTCAAAGGAAAATTTAGAGCGATTCCTTACATAGAAAATGCTTTGCGTTTAGTTAAGCTGTGTTAAATTTAGTAGTGAGGGCAATACTACTTGATGATTAATGAGCGTAAAGTACCCTCTGAGTCCTTAATTTGGCAGAGGGATTCTGAAATAACTTGATAAATTGTGTCTTTACAAACCAATGAACAATCTTTTTTTTAAAAGAAAGGCCCCTGGGAGCAATTGCTGTAGTGGTTCTGGTGATACAGAATATATAAATTTGAAGCTGGGTTTTTATGAAAGAATGAATTTCAATAACCATACTTGCTAGTGTTAAATTCCATTGTGCCTTCAACCCAGAAGTTGAATTGATTGTTTGAAACAAATATTTCTGTCTTATCTTCTTTTCCCAAAATGAGATTATCATTCTGCCTGTTGAGTTAAGCCTTTCACTAGAAGCATGATGTTTCAGATGTGCTAATAGCCATATTATCTTCATGTAATTGTATCAGAAGATAGGAACTGGGATGATCATTTATATGTCAAAAATGCAAATAGATCTTTTGGGGTATTAAAACTAACGAGAATATTTAATCCTGGATATATCATTATTTGAGTTGTGATAAGGGACTGAACTCTTAAGTGAATCAAGTGTGTTGTAATAAGAGGCAGCGAAGAACATTCAGCAATCACCAGCTGAACATAACCCAGATCAAACGGCTTTTGAAAATGAGAAAATCCTGCAGAAAAGAAAACTGTTTGCTAAACAAGGACAGCCAGTCTGTTAAAGAGGTCAAACAAACAGGACCTCTTCCAGGGGTAAAGATTAATGGTGATCCTGAGAAAGAACTTATTTGTAATAGTCTGGGGGTAAAGCAGAAGCAGCAACTATTACTTATGCATTATTGTTGTGTATTCATTATTGGACTTCTTACTAGATAGTATACTACTGCTTTCTTTGTCGGAGTATGGGACAGAGCCACGTACATAGTCATGGAAACCAGACACAAATATTGGGCAGTTTACAGGGACAGCAGTGTTTTTTTGCCTTCTACCAGATGCCGATAGTGAACAGCACATGCACATTTAAATATTATTAATGTAATCTATTCTGGAAACAATTAGAGAGTAGTGTGCTGAGATCTTCCATTATTGATTTATCTATCTGCAATCCAAGAAAATAGTATATACTTAAATTATAAGCCTTTGGGACAGAGACAGGTGTGTGTGTGTGCACGCAGCATCTATCACAATGGCACTGGGACTAGGTGGTATTGCAATATAGATCCTGATGATGGAGAAGATTACACTAAAACCTGTTTAACAGTTGTCTTATTCCCTGACTCTCTGCACTAGGAGTAGCTTTTGTAAAGTAGGGCTATATGAGGGAGAGCTGAATGGGAAATGTAAGATAAAAACTGTATCTCAGATTCAGCTTGAGGAGATAGCTTAGTTTATGACACAGACATTATCCGGGTAGTTGTTTGGATTATTGCTCCTGGCAAAGGAGGACTAGAAGAGGGCCTGGCATTTTGAAGGATGGAGCATCAGCTGGTTAACAGTATAAGGGAGTGCGAAACAGCAAAGCAATGGGAGGCTGCCAGTGCTTAGGAGTGTATAAAAGCTGCTGAATTTACATTGCCTGGTTTCAAAGATAAGGTTACTTATGAGATTAGAAAATCTCAGTAGTAGGGAAAATAGGATATTGAAGTAACTGGAGATGGAGTTTACCAAAACTGTATGGCAAAATACGGTGGAAGTTAGGGATGCTTTTAGTGAGGACACTACCACCCCAATAAGGCATGACATTGAGATTTTGGCTCACACAATGCATCATTTGATTTCAGGACACACCATAATTGTACGATGCTTGGATGCCATTTTAGATCAATGGGAAATATTTGGGGTGAACAGGTGATGGATCTGCAGGTCAAGATTATTATCACAACTCTAGAATGATTAGGGGTTCCTGGGCCAGCACTAAAAGGAATAACTTTCTTGAAGTGATACGGGTTTTGTCTATGCAAGTTGACTTGCCTATGTGGTCAAAACATGACTGTGATCGGCAGATGCTTCTCCCCTACAATGTATCTGGGTTAAAAGGGAAAGGCTGCCTGCCAGGACATTCTCTCTGGGAGGAACCCTGTGACTTGTTTTTTGCCCTGATTCATCAAGCATAAATGTATTGACACACAGGTCACACTGCTGGGCCCAGGTGTTTCCAGGAGCAGATTGATGGAGGTGATGGTTGAAAGCTGTGAATTCTTTCTCTCGGAAGAGGCTGCTATGCTGCGTCTTTTCCAACGCTATACAAGGTCTTTTAAACTGAGGATTTTTCCTTCATGGTGTTTGCTTGAAATTTTGTGCAGAATACCTACAGGAATGGATAAACCAGTTTCAAAATCAAATTTGAATAAACAAAACAATACCCTGTCACGTTCACAGGAATTGAAGCCAATTTGGTTAATAAGATTCAATTTGTACTACTGAAACTCGCAACTAATTTCATTAGCAATTGCAAAGTCATTCCAGAAAAACTCTCCAGACGAGCAGTTGACACTGGAAATTTTGTAAATTGATACTTGTAAAGTTTTTTTGGAGGCACCTGGTGTGTGTATGTTTAGGTGGGGATGAATGTCACAACCTACAGATAGTGCGATTCCCCTCAAGGTGCAAATATCCAACCCCTGGGGGTGACCAGGGTAACATCAAATTCCCAGGTCTGCCATTCGATACCAGAAGGCCAGGCCAGGTTCCCATTGCATCATGCTTGTGATGGAGAGCTTCCATGGGTTTCAGGTTATGGAAGGAGAAAAGTTGTTTTCATGTAATCTTTTTTTTCCTCTACAAGTTTTCTGGATGCTGGAGATTTTTTCCACCCTGACATTCTCTGCACTTAGGCAGGTTTAGAGGGGGAAGCAACACAAAAGTTTCAGAAAAGCTAATTGGAGTGCGGTGAAATGCCCGTGGCATTCAGTTTGGAATTCTCTAACGACTTGGCCATCAACGACAGAGTTTTGGATGCTGGTTCAAAAAGTTTCAATAGGCTGCAATTGCAATTGCTGCCATTTAAGCCTAAATGAATAATAGGGTATCAAATGCCACAGTGAGTAAATAACAGCCCTAAATGTTTATACTTTTAAAAAGAAGAAACACTTTTTTAAAACTCTTGGATAAACAGAACACCAGTTTAAAGAAAGACGAAATAAGTGCATGTTTTTGAGGGAGTGGGAGAGTGAGTCAAAGGATGAAATAAGTGGCTAGAATTAGATAACCCTGAAGGTGAACTGTAGGTACTTGGCTGAAGATAGAAACGTTTTAGAAATACAAAAGAGGCTAAAACATGCAGTTGTTGTTTAAATGTAGCAAGCGCTAATTAAGTAACGCCTTCAGAATGCAGAAATTGCGAGCCGGAGATTTTCCTGCTTTCTTTACCTTTAACATCCCACCACTGTGAAACCAGCTTGAAGCAGTTATTCTCTTCTGAACCCCCAAAACCTTAGACTTGGATGCTTGATGGAAAAAAAAAGAGTAACCAAAATGATGGACTGCATAATTCTGTATTTGTGTTCCTCCTCCTCCTCTTGTTCCTTCCAGTTTGCCACAGGCACCTGCCTTTTTAAAAGCAAGAACTGTGGCAAGGTTGAAGTGCAACAAATGTATGGGTCTGATTTTTTTCCGCTTTTAGACTAAAATATGCAGTGCTACAGCTGCACCCTAAGCTGTCAATGCTTTTGAAAAATGTTTGCTTTTGGAGATGTAATTTTTTTCAGATTTGCACTGTCTTAAAACCAAGGCCCTTGATAGACATTACATTTAAGGCTAGATTATCTGGTTAATGTTCAATCAGTTAATGGAGTGATAAATCAAGGAACGAGCCACGAAGTTACCAAACAAGGTATGTGTAATAACTTTGTGCTAGTTCTTACCACACCTTTTAATTGCACATGTGGCCAGCGGCCAGCCTCTGTATTGCACTGCAGCCTTTCAAGACTCCCGTTTGCACCGAAGGCTGGAGGCCCCTCAGCTGATCGGGTCTGTCAGGGGGCACGCCATGTGCTCCCATGGCTGGACACCCTGCTCAGCTGGTCAGGGTTTCCAGCTGGGGAAGTGAACCACACGCTTCCCCGGGGGGGAGCACCGATTGGCCGACGGGGCTGTCAGGCGCAGAACTGCATCATGCACGTGGAATGCTGCTCTGACGACAAGGACCGCGCGCCCTCCTGGCTGGGAGCCCAGGATCCTCCCCTTGCACCGGCAATATGGCACAATGGAATCTGCTGCAGGGTCCCAGTCGCCACCCCCCATGCATATGTGGCATGGCAGGAAGTGTAATTGTTGAGATCCCGCATCAGATCCCATTGTGCCTACCCTTTAACATCTGTCGGGGGCCCAACTCACAATTTCAGAAGTACACAAGAAACAAAAATCATTTAGTTAGCTTTGGCCTAAAAAGGGGAAATACGGAAAAAGTCATGTGGCAGGAAACAAAGGATTTAGACTCCCAGTGTATTCATGAGTGAATTAGTTAATTCAGGTTTTAACTTCTGAGATAGAAATTACTTTCAGTTTACGTTTCTGTTGTTCATTGGCATTTAGGCTGCCAGGGGAACTAACAAATTTGGCATCTGAAGGAATTAGCAAATCCCTGGTTAAATACAGCAGCAATTGCATTACTGCATGGTCGGTGTCATCTTGAGACTTACAGACACCTCTGGTTCTGCAAACGCAACAAAAACCTTTGCAATTCTCTTTGCAGGAGCCTGGGTGGACTTTCCTATCAGCCATCTCTGGTTTTAATGGATGTTCTCGCTTTCCTCTCTTGGCAGGTATCCTCCTGGTGTTGTAAGCGTGGCTCCCACTGGCATACCTACCGCAGTAGAAGGAATAGTCCCCAACCCCATGTCTTTATCACACGGCCTCCCTGCTGTTGCTCACCCGCCCCATGCTCCTTCCCCCGGCCAAACAGTCAAACCAGAAGCTGATAGAGACCACCCAAGTGACCAATTGTAGCCTAAGAAAACAGCATTCCCAGCATTGGAGATTTCAACTTCAGAGAGAGCGTGTGGAAAAAATCTGGATTTTGAATAAAGGCAAAAAACCATGAACTTACAGGAGGAGACGATTATTGTTTTAGAAACTGGTCCAATATACAGTATAAAAGGAAAAGGTGGGAGTCAAAAACGAAGATTTGGAAACTTTTTTCCTCCGTATAAATTGTAGTTTGTCCCTGTCCAGTGGACTGATTCACTGTTTCTGTGTCCTATGGGTTCTTTGTTAAAACAAGAAAAGTTAGTAGTTAATTATATCATGAATGTACTTGTCTGTGTACAGTTTTTAGAACATTAAAAAGGGTTTGTTTGCTTAGCTGTCAACAAGAAAAAAAACCATAAGGGAGGCATTCAACAAACCAATTTTGAGATTAAAAATCCTTTCTTTTATATGTTAAAACATGCCCAAAAATGAGGCAGTTGGCAAACTTCTCAGGACAATGAATTTTTCCCATTTTTCTTTCTATACCACACAGTGCATTGTTTTTTCTACCTGCTTGTCTTATTTTTTAGACTAATTTAGTAAACAAAAGAGAAACAGTTTCTCCTAATTTTGGCATGAATTCCCTTATTTCAAAATGAAGACAACATTGCAAAGAGATTTTGAGGAAAATAAAGGTTTTGTATAAACGAGCATTGTGCTTTTTGTCACCAGTTAAAGTATATATTATTGGTGGTATGCGAAAAAGGCACTAGACTACTGAAAAGTAGCAGCATTTCATTGCCTACATTGATTCCTTCCTGGTAATGTGGTAGGCTAGCAATATTTTTGGTTAAAATCATGTTTGTGACTGTAACCATTTGTATGAATTATTTTAAAGAAATAAAAATCGCAGACAAAGATCATATGTGTAAAATTTTTATTTCTAGTAACTGTTTATTCAACTTTGATTAGGTTTCTTAGCTGTAATTTTTAAAAAGATGCTGTCAAGTATTTCATTTCTAGCTTTACTTTGCTCTCCATTGTTTGTAATACCCTCTTGGAAGCTTGAACAATAAAAATTCTTTCCATACCATTTTTTTCCTTTCCATTTCATAAATGTTGATCTTTTCCCTGTGTTTCTAATGGAGTTTGAAATTAAAATGGCTTTTGATTTACTTTCTCATGTGTGCACCAGCATCATCAGCTATATTATGGTAACAATATTTATGCTGCTGTTGCAGAGAGTATAGGGGGGCACAAGAGTAACAAAAGAATAATAATAAACTTCTTTTGTGGAAGTCCTGCATACGCAGTGTCTATTGTTTTATGTTCCTTTATGATGCTGGACTGGTGGTTGGACCAAATGGTAGTTAATGCCCGGTGCACATTCCCTCGATCGTTCTAAGGTTTGTTTGATTTTGTTGTCAGGTATTTTTTTGTTTTGTTTTAGCAACTGGAGGAGGCAAATGTTTGGAGTGATTGGCCTTTCCAACCACATACCTGCCTTTTTGACCCACTTATGGCACCTCCACAACCAATCAGTTGTGAATCGCTGCCTTAGAGAAAATCAGTAGTCTGGAAGTAGTAAGAATCTGGCCCTGGTGAAGTCAATGAGCACTTTTATGCATGCTCTGGGGGTGGGATAGGGTGGGGGTGGCACTTTTATTAGAGTCCTCCCAGAGCTGCTCTAATTAACCGAGCTTTAGTTCCAGCGCCCCTGCTACCATTTTGAAGCACGGGGATGCTGATGCAAGAGGTGCAGGAGGCTGCTGGTGCACGGTAATTGCCACGTTCCAGCAGACTCGATCAATCGAGTGCACATCAGAGCAGCCTCCATGATTGTGTACAGGCACCCCATGTAATTTTTGTTTAATTCAATAGAACCAGATATCAACCAGAAAGCTTTTGTGGTAATACAAGCTCATTCTCATCCCCTCACAAAAAATACAGCAACAATGGTCCTTGTTACAACAAAGGCCATTTCTG
This sequence comes from Crocodylus siamensis, assembly GCF_052110815.1. Lineage (NCBI taxonomy): Eukaryota > Metazoa > Chordata > Crocodylia > Crocodylidae > Crocodylus > Crocodylus siamensis. Next base: position 14,942,475 of record NC_143396.1, on the reverse strand, counting down.
TTAGCTTCATGGCTAGGAGCTTGCAGGCAACTCCACAAGGCCTTGTGAGATATGGGTAGGATTTGGATCCCAGATTCCAGCGGCCATTCATGCTTAGGAGGAATCTTTGTAAAACTGAACATGGTTTTTTATTTTTCTACATGCAGGTAAAACAAATATTTAACTTTTTAGGCGAGGAAATCACAGGCCCATTCAGTGCAATGGCCTTGGGTCATATCCCCCAGTGGACATGTATTTTGATACAGCTTAGCTCAGCAAAGCCTTTTGTTTCCAGTAAGTCAATAAATGGATAAACTAAAGAGGAAATGAAAGGAATAATATCTACAGCAAACAGTTCTCAAAAGAGAAAGATTAAGGCTGTAGCGCCGCAAATATGCACATTTAACACGTTGTCGGATTGATTTTGTTGGGACTAGTCACTCACGTGTTTTAACTTGGGTTTGTGCAAAAGTGTTTTCAGATTTGGAACCTAAATCATTCCACTGATGCATGCAGTAAGCAAGGCTTTCATATTAAACGTTTGCTCCTTTGATACAGATATTTGTTGACCTGGTATTTTTAATAAATCTGTCAAGTCATAGCTGATAAGAGAATAGCCCATGTAGCACCTGCATTTAAGAAGAGGGAAAAAAGGAGACCCAGGAAACTACAGGCCTGTTAGCCTGACCGCAACAGCATACAAGCCTTTGGAAATATTTTGAAAGAAAAAAGAATTAGTCATGAAGGTAAATGGAAAATGAGAGAACATGCCATGTGGGTTTACCAAAGGTAGGTCGTAACAGGTTAACCTGGTACAGATCATTGATAGGAGACCTGATTTTGTACTTAAAGGTACTATGGTTTATCTCATCTATCTGGATTTCAGTGAAATGTTTAAAAGCTCCACGTGGGAAATCATTGCTGCCGCTAGAGAATATGGCAGTTAGTAAATGACTTTCAAGGTGGAAAAGGAACTTGCTAGAGGGCAATGGGTAATGTTGGAAAGGAAAGCATCAGATGACTATAAGGATATTGTTAGCGTAGTCCCCCAAGAATTGGCCCTGGGAACTGGTTTTATTTAATCTTTGACCTTTGCCCAAATGGGAAGCTTGGTGATATGGCAAAGTGGGGAGCAGTTGTCGATACAGATAAGGATTTAGGGTACCATAGAAAAATGTATCGGATGATCCTGAGGACTAGAATAGTAGTACTGAGATGAAATTCAGTGGCAAAATGCAAGGTCGTGCACTTGGGAACCAAAGACAATTTGAGAGAAACAACCCAGGAGGAGGAGCTCAGTGTAGTAATGGATCACGAGGTAATTATGAGCTGCCACGGTGATGAAGGCAAGTTTAAAGCAGAGTTTATGAGGAGCAGTATTTCCAGTAGAGCAGGGCTTCTTGCCCTTTCTAGACACGAGAAGCCCTTGGAAAAAGCTGGCTCTTGGCTTTCACTCATTTTTTGACACATAATAGAGAAGTCTTTTCTTGCAAGGGACTCGGGACGACCACCACCAGCCAGAATGTCATTGACACTAGAGAGTCCTCCCTGAAATCTCTGGGTTTATCTTGTAAATCGTGTAGATGTTTGCACACCAATCGTGTAGATGTTTGTCTCGCACGTCACCCGTAAAAGGATCTCAAGGCACACCAGGGTGTCATAGCCTTGTTGAGAGTTGCTGCAATAGAGAGTTTAAAAACGATGAGGGTGTTTTTATACTGGTCAGCTTTACCTGGAATCCCATGTCCAATTCTGGTTCAAGAAAGATAAACTCAGAGAGGTATGGAAAAAAACTAATAGGATGATCAGGGCACTGGAGAGATTTATCTTAAAAGGGGAGATTAAAAGAGCTTGGCCTATGTAGGTTAGCGAAAAAAAAGGCTGAGAGGAGATTTGCTCACCGACTCCAAATTTGGCATGGGTAAAGGCTAAGAAGGGAGATACCTATTTAGGCTAATGGCAGTGTTAACGTAGTCAACAGGGATAAACTGGTTAATTGAGTATGTTTTGACTGCAAATAAGCAGAAGGGTCCTTAAAAAAAATAAAAAGCTAGCTACTTTAAGATGGAGTAGTATTACTCCCAGCTTTTGTTCCTATGTTCTTCTCATGTTCCTAATTTAGCCTTTCCTCGAATTTGTAAATTCACTCCCTCAAGGCACCTGGATTTTTTTTTTTTTTAATCTTCGTTTAATGAGCTAATTCCTGTTCCTCATAGAAGACAAAGGATACGTGCCTGTTACCAGCATCGGCGCATCACTTCCAAGCTCACAGCCTGAAGCTCCCAATGAGAAAAATCCTGGTCTCGCATCATTAACTGACTTCAGACTTCCTTTTCTTGAGCAAAGTTGTGGGGAAAGTATTTTTATTTTCTGGCCCTGCACTGCCTCCCTCGATGATTGAGGTTGGCTTGTCATAGAAACGGGCTTGCCCGAGTCAGAGCGCTTAACTGCCTTATGCTTGGCTTCCGATTAAAACAAACAAACAGTAACAACCCAACCTCTGTCTTTTCCTCTTGTTTAACCTCAATGGATATTTAAATAATATCAATCACTCTGCTGGAAGAGGAAGAAAGTGCTGCCAGTCATCCCTCCTACACAGTTGACTCCGACCGCTTTAGGCTTTCCAAGATTCGGAAATGCAGGCACAGATTTTAAAGGGAAGCTTAGATCCTTTCGGCTGTGGAAGAATGGAGATTTAAGCCATTTTAAAAGGGGAAGTGAAACTTGCCACTTGGAAGCGTGCATCACTGTTATGTTTGCCTGCTCCTGTACCAGGATATGTCATTGAAACCACTGCAATTTAATCCTGAATAAAACAGATTTAAAGTTGCAGCTGTCTAGCTGCTCTTACACCAGTGCGGGACGAGATAGCATAGCTCATTATACCAGTTCAGTTACTACAGATAGACCTCTTATGTCTGTCCATTTCCTTAGCCTCATCTCCTGTATATCATAAGCTATATAAATGTACCCAGTTAATCCTGCAGTGTGCTCGACTAAAACATATTTTCTAGTTTTGATCCAAAAAGGGCAACTGATTAAGAAAAAATGCACCACTTCCCTTGGTAGATTTTTTTTTTTCAAATGTTTCATCGCCCTTGCTGCTAAAAAACTGCCTTCCATAATTTGACTGTCTGGCTTTAACTTCCAGATATTACTTCTTGTTATGTCTTTCTCTGCTAGATTAAGGAGACCTTTGGTACCTAATACTTTTTGATGGATTCACAGATTTTAAAGCTAAAAAAGGCCCCTTAGATCATCTACTGTGTCCTTCTGTATATAGCAGATTAAATTTCACTCCCTATGGAGCCAACTATCTGGTGCTTGACTAAAATACACTGTTTGATAAGCCCAACCACTCTCAAATATTTTCCTTATGTGAATATGCTTCTCCACCGTAATTGAGTCACCTTTCAGTGGCTCTGTATTTTTACCTAATGCATCATATCAAATATCTTTTCCGCTCTGCTGTGTCCTTTATCTGTGACCTTCTACTTCCTCCCTTTGGAATATCTTGATTCTAGGTTGAACTGTGGTTATTGCTTACAAATTAGACCCTACACTTTCTTGACTTATTTTCTGATATTTTTATCATCTTCCTGCCTTTACCAGCTTTCTTATTGTGCGGGTAAACCCTTTTTTTCTGCCAAGCCACTAACTTTACAAAAGCTTAGTTAAAAGCATTCCTTGTCCTCTGAATCTGATTCCATTATCGCTTAGGCTCTGCTACTGCTCAACACTTCAGCGTATACCTTAACCCCATTAACTTAAAGTTAAGCATGTGCTTAAGTACCAGAAGTAGCGGTGTTCTTGACATACTTTTTCTTACTCTCACTTAATTATGCATCTGCCTGTGACAGCCTACACCATATTAACAGAATTCATTCGTACCTTGACCCTGCTGTGCCTTTCTTCAATCATTTTGTGCCTCAGTTATTGCAATTCTCACTCTTTTACAGTATTCTTAAATTATTTCTCTCTAATTTTCAGGAGATCTGGAATGTAGCACTCTGAGTACCTACTTTCATTACAAAGTATGACCACAGGTCACTCTTGTCTTTCATCACAGTCATTGTTTTTATCCATCTCGGTGTAGACCTCCTGGACCTCTCTTTTTCCTGACTCCTTTGCATAATAATTCTCAGATCTCATATTCAGTGTCTCTCCTCCAATCTCTGCTCTCCCCTCTGCAGCCAACTAGCCTGGAATTTCCCCTCCTGACTTTCTGCATTACAGAATTAGGTCTCTTTAAACCCAGTCTGAAAACTGTCTTTGCCTTTACATTTCTGCTGAAAGTCCCTGTGAAGTGTTTTTTGCTGCTACACATCAAGGACATTGTAAACAAAGTAAAAAATATTCTATAGACCATAGAAAGCAATCCACTGAGATGCTTCCAAAACAATTTAGATTGTCCTTTGAGTACATCAAGCCCTTGAAAACATGTGGTACTTCAGCCTTTTTAAAAAAAAATTACTTATCTCTACTCAAATAGCATCTGAAAAGGACAAACAATGATAGGAAAAGACTGACCATCAGCAATCAACAGATTCAAAAATGAAACTACAAAAATGCTACTTAAAAAAATGTATCTAGAATAGAAAAGATTTAACAGTAATGGCAAAACAGACCTCTTGAACCTACATTTTATTTTGCTGACATGGGAAGCCATATATGTGTGGGATTTGGTGTATTGTGTGTAGGAATGTGTGTAAACGTGGAAGAAGGTGAAACAGAAACAGGATTGACATACTTCTACAAGCCATGGCCCATAGCAAGTTCAGGCAAAAAAGTGATGGAGCTATTCTTGCCTGTCGCATCACACTCTTTCAAAGGGGTGAGAATACAGACCCCTATTCAGCAAAGCAGAAGTTACATTTCAGGCAAGGCCCATAAAACATGTTCTTGGGTGCTATGCTGAGCGAGACTGGAGTTAAACATGTGCTTAAAAATAAACACATGCTAAGGTGCTTTGCCAAATCAAATCCGTATGGCATTTGATCTTATGGCAGTTTCAGGTAGTCATTTTTTAAGGCCCTGTCCACACTCTGTATCAGGCCGAACATATTAGTCATATTATGTAATCATTTTGGCTTAAACTGATGAAGAAAAAAGCTGTTAACTTAGTTCATGACAATTCTTGTTAGGTTGAAGGCCACTGTTTTTCTTTTCCCAGCCAACCCTTTCAAACTATTACGCATAGTTAAAATGAGCTATTTAAAAGTATTTCAGTTTGGGGGAACTGCCTTTTTTCCCTACAGAACAATTGCTTTGGTCATTGATCCCTGTAGGCAACAGAGACTAAGGGGTGTAAAGGTACAAAATAAATAAACTGCATCGATCCACAATGTGGCTCACAGGCTGTAAATGCCCCCTCCAAATCCAAAGTATAAAGGCATGGCTTCGCATGAAGCGATGGCTGTGTTAGCAATGAGTTCAGTGTACAGAAAAATAAAGACACTTTTAAGGACCTGATGAGCTGGATGCTCTTTGGATTGCTGTATGTATCATGTTTTGAGCTTGAACATATGTATCATATGTTCTGAGCTTCCAAATCCAACAATTACCAACTCCAGTGTGTTCATCCATTTGTTTGTTTTAAGAGAAAGACAACTTATATCATGGTATAAGATATCGTGGTCTGTAGAGACTGAAGAACTGTATCCATGTTATGCCTAATAAGGGCAGCTCAAGTACAAGATTTCTCGCACTGCTCTGCTCCCTATGGTATTTCCTGTCCAACTAGGAGGGATCCTATCAGTTCTCAGCAAAGGTACCAGGCATTAACCATTGTTTATTATGTATTGTGATGTAGATACCTGCAAATTCAGGACTAGATGGATTCAGCTGACTTTATCTAAACAGATGACAGCATAGCCATTGTACATAACAATAGTTAATCTCTTCCAGTGTGCTGATTTGGAACTAATGATGGAAAATAAAAGTTTTCCAAGCACCACTACGATGTATAAAGAGAGTTCCCATTTTAAAGTGAGTCTCTTGCATCAGTTCTTGGAGCTAGATTTCTGGAAAGGCTGGACACATTAGATAATGTTGTGGCGGGGTTATTGTCAACAGAACGCCTTCCACTTTAAATTGATAGTTTTTAAGCACTTACGCTATGGAATAGTCCTGCATTCCTGATGTAACTCTCTGTATCATTTCTTGAAGGAAAAACAAATTGTGTCCTTCTCTTAAGGTGCAGACAGAAGTGACAATTTTTGCTCAATGTGGCTCCTTAAAGTGCTCTACAGCCGTGACCAAACAGAAATGCACGGCTGCAAAGTGGTTTAAAAGGGTGCAATCCTGCAAACATCTGAACCTTTGTTGCATGGGGGGGTACAGAAGAAGACATGTCAAAACACAGTGTCTTCAGTACTTATGTCTGCCTGCCTCCTAGCCTTTGAGCTGTTTTCAGAATGGGAGGGGGCGAAGAGAGCAGAGGGAGTTTGGTCTGGGGCTTTTTTCAGCCTGTGCTTGAGCATGAGGCAGGTGGAGGACTTCAGTCCACCCATACCACTCTCCAGTGGACCCCTAGAACAAGCTCCCTCTGCTCCTTTCCCCCCTCCCATTCTGAAAGCAACTTGCTGGCCAGGAGGGAAGGAGGGAGGAAGGGGAGCATTGCTAGGCAAAATGGCTGACAGCCGGCTGCTGGATTCCCCAGCTCCTCCCCCCTTGACCCAACATTGAAGTATTTTTTGGTCCAGGGGATCATTGTAACTTGGAACGCTTCCTGCAGAGTGCTATGAGTTACAGTGGGGAGTCACTCTTTGGTCTGCGCCTTTAGTGAACAGGTATCCACATTTCCTAGCTTGCATCTATTGTCAGCAGGAGAAGGGAAAGATTTTGCTGCTCTTGCTGTCAACAATGTGCATCAACTGATGGTGAAAAAAGCCTAACACCATTTACTGGCCTAACTACACCAAAAAGTAGCGAAAAATAGAATGGCAAAGTCCGTCTCATTCTTTCTGTACAGTAAACTCTACGTATTAGTCGTCATCTAGGCCAGAGTTTGAGGTGTGAATCTTCTGAGGTACTGAATTGCGTTTTAATACAGACCCAATCTTTGGGTTCAGTCAGAGACATCTAAAGTTTGTTTCAACTTTTCAGTCTGGGAACAGATGGACATTCAGAATGCGGCATCCTTGTTCTCCAACATTTCCTCCCCAGCAGTTATACGATGTTGTTTGAACCTATGGCTGTGTTCTCACTCTCAACTCTTTAACACTGGAGGGTGGAAATACCTTATGTGAATGTCTATGCTATTCTTTAAGTACTTGATATATTAGATTTAATCATTTTATCACATTGCTTTAACTATACCGTACTTTCACATTCTTATCTATCTCCCAATCTTACAGACTCTGAAAATAATCAGTGTTTGTGTCCAGAGGTGGAACGAAGGTCTGAAAATAATTGATGATCTCTCAATAGCAACCACTAGGTGGCAAAACAGACACTTCATGGATTAAAGTTAAGCATAATAATATAACTCAAGCTAAAACCATGCATCTGCAATATGTATATAGCTCCATTCAGACTGCCCCATAAATGTCATTTTTACAAGCTACCATGATGTATAGCACAGCTAGAAATCTGCAGTTAGAAAATTCTTGTTACTTATTACTCATTCAAATGTTAGGGAGTTAATTTTTTAAGAACATTTCAGCCAGGGAATTCAGCTCTTTTCTCAAGGGAAAAACAGAAGTTAGAGAAGGAAAGGATGTGTTGGGTAGCTTTGTAAGATACCATTCATTTTATCACTAAACTTACTCATCCACCCTTCACCATGATAAGCTTTGATTATTATTCCTTACTGGCTTGTCACTGCAGAGCCCTGGGGAATTGGCCACAATCAAGCTTCATTGTGTAGATATGCAGTGAGAGGGAAGCTGTGCTCCAAACATCTTAGTCAAAGAAGTCAAAGCAAATAAAAGGCCTACAGGAAACGAGAAGCACAGAGAGGGGAAGGGTGCAGACAGAAGTGTCGCTCCCCGCTGTAACTGAGAAGGCTTTGCAGGAAGTGTTCTGACTTGCAACAATCCCCCGGAGCAAACACAAGTTCACTGTTGATTCCAGAATCTAGCTGCTGGCTGGGAGCCTCCAGTGGGTTTCCCCGAGAAATGTCCTTTTTTCCCTGTGAGGCAGCAAAGGTTTCAGAATGGAAAGGGGGAAGGGAGCAGAGGCAGCTTGTTCTAGGGATTCCCCCCGTGGTGCTGCAGGGTGGGTGGGTGAATTGGAGTGAACTTCTCTTTGGTCCGGGGGGGGTGGGGGGGTGTTACCTTAACTCAGAATGCTTCCTGCCATGAGTTCTCAGTTATGGCGGGGAGCTGCATGTCTGTCTGCACCCTTCTCTGTGTTTCTCTGTCCCTGCGCACCTTTATTTGCTTTGTCTTCTTTGACACCCCCCTGCATTTTGGGTGGGAGGGGGGCTCCAAGCCACCTGCCCCACCCTCCAGTAGGGGCTGGAAAAACCCCAGCCCAAACTCCCTCTGCTTCTTTTCCTCCTTCCCATTCTAATAACAGATGAGGCTGGGAGGCAGCACAGACGCAAGTTACAGAAGACACTGTTTTGAAACATCTTCATCTGACCCCTCATGCAACGAGGGTTCAGATTTTCACCTGATGGGCCATTTTTGAAGCTGTCTGCAGCTGTTCACTTGTGCTTGGTCATAGCTATAGACTACTTTCTGTGACCAGATTTGGCAAAAATTGTCACTTCTGTCTGTGCCTGAAATGCCTCCCATGGTCACACAGCGTGGTCATGCAGGTCCAGGGCAGAACGAGGAATAGAACCTCTATCGCCTGAGTACTAGTCCGGCGTCCCCACCTCCAGAAAGAATTACAAAACTGAAAGAAATGGAAAAAACCCTCACATGTCCTAATTAGCAAGTGCTAATGTACATAGGTTCTCTTCCCCCTGCCTGTCCAACAGTAGCATGAGATTCTCTGCTAACACTTTGGCCAGTTTGACCCATCTCAGATTAAAGGCTTATGTTATGGTCTTTGACAGCGCCACAGTCTAATTGTTCTGAGGCTGTTTATGTACTGGTATATTAATACTGGGCCAATCCCGGCCTGCCTTATTCGTAGGACACTTCCTATTGACTGAATGGGACTTGAAAGGCAAGCAGTGTTGAGCCCGGGTTTGCTGTATTGCAGTGCTTCAATAAATGTATGGTAGCTACATGGGGAAACCATACAGCATAAAAAGGTATAACAAGATCCCCATCTAGAAGCTAAGTTAATTCAGATGAGAAGAAAGGCACACAATTTTTAATGTTGCTGGTAATTTACCACTGGAGCAACTAAAGAATCTAAAGTGCTTGGATATCACAGGAATAGTGACCATTATAAGCCTTTAGATGGAAAGGACATATGAAAAGCTGGAGTTTTGATGTACTTTCATATTAACTGACTAGAATTATTCATCCTGAATTCCCCCCTAGGATGGGAGTTTTCCAAGGGCATGCACAGTTCATATAGTTAAAACTGGCAAATGGTAAAAGCTTAGTATCCTTTTGTGCTCATGCAAGTATGGCACAACAGTGAATTTGGACCACAGGAAAATCCCTGGATTTACTAATGTTATGTTTTGGTTGGAAAGGACAGGGAGAGGAATCAAGAAGAGAGATTTCAACAGCCCCATATGAATGAAGTTACCTAGCTCTCACCTTCAGCTACGCAAAATGCTGATGTTATACATTTAAGGATCATTTCTGACCCCCCCACCCACCCTTTCACCTGTGGGAGTCTGTCCTTCCCTCCCTTCTTTCCTTCTCAGAGATTGGCATGCCATTGCCGTGGCCAGTCTCTTCCACACATTCTCACACCTAAATGAAATAAATCCTGAGCCAGTGGCAGTGCAGGGAGAAAAATGTGTTTCTTTCCTCTTAAAACATTAAGGATTCTCAACTGGGGTTTTCTAATTTTCCTCTTCCCTTAACAGCAGACTTGTTAATTGTCTGTCTCCCTTAGCTGAGCAGCCTTTGCTTCAGTAAGTATGGCCAGGCCTAACCTGTCTTCTCATTTTGTCTTATTCATGAACAGTGGTTGCAGTGCTGTTCTTTTGGAAATCTCCCATGTAATTATATCAATGTCAATACAGATAGATATAGACAGAGAATCTATTGCAGGAAGAATGAGCTAGTAATTAGGATTCGTGATCTATGAACAAGAGGAGGCTAGATGACTGCAAACATCAAACAGGAAACAATGAAGGTAAGGAAGTGCAGGGTGTGACTCCTTGCTAACGACCACACACAACTTCCTTGGGTGCCTATGCACATGCAGCAAGGCTGCTCCGAACCACTGTAATCAGATCTTCTTAAGTGTGGTAATTACCTCACTCCAGCAGACTCCAGCGTCATGAGTCTCCGTGTCCCTGCACTGAAAAACGATGGCAGAGGTGCTTTAAACAAAGCTCATTTGACAAGATTTTGTTAAACCACCCCTGCTGCCATTTTTCAGCATGGGGATGTTGATACATGTGATGCTCCAGGCACTTTAATTGGAGTGATTCAGAGACGATCTAATTAAAGCACCCCCCACTCCAGAAGCACATGTATAAACGCCCCTTGTGCACAGCTGCTGGACTCTCTTGATGATAATCCTTGATTTTCGCCAGACTCTGGGTTGTGGGGTCAGTTTGTTGAGTCAGGAGCCCCTTTAACAAAGAGGTTTCTTTATTCTTGCTGCCAGCACCCACACCGCTATCAGACGCTCCTCACCAGCTCTGCGTCTAACTCTGCCTCTTAAAGGTATACAAATCAGAGTGAGGGTTGAGTTTCTCGCAGAGTAGATGTAGGCTCCACAGAGGCCTCTGTTCAGTGTGTTCCTCACTGCCAGGGGTTTATTAGGGAAAGTCATGGTTTCATCTTTTTCTAAAAGAGAGAGAAGGGGGACCTGGTGCCTGTTTCCCGGATGACTTTTTAAAAAAAACAATCTGGGATTTAAAGATGACAAGTAGCGCCAGCTTAGTTTACATTTCTTCTCTCTGTGTCTTTTACATCTCGGGCATTTATATGACACCAATCAATATGGCACCTAGGCTGTATTATAGGCAAATGTGTTAATGCAAGTTACAAACTGAATCAGGATTGAACAAGGAGATAAACAGAATATTGAATAGTTACTCATTTATTGAATCCAATCCTTTCTGTGCATTGAATGAGGCAGTGTTGTCATATAATTACAGATGGAATCAAAATGCGTATTGGACCAAACTGAAGTTGTACAGACATTTCCTAGCACAGTAAATACAGCTCATTATGGAATAAGTGGCCCATGATTAGCAGCTTTGGAGAAGACTGGTATTTACACGCTGTGATGAATCTGCTGACTGTGGTTCTTGTCATGGCTCCTGACTGGCGTGAGTGGTAGGCTTGGCAGGATGTGTTTGGTGGCGGGGGGGAGGTCCAGGGTTGGTGAAGGATGAATGGAGATCAGAGGCATGAGGCTGACCACAATAAAAGCAAGCATAGGATATGTGCATTGGGTAAAAAATCATGTTGCACCATGTCACGCTTTGTGTTACGTTTGTCCCAGCTGCCAAAACCGGCTCATTGTGAGGCCTCGGATATCAGCCGCGTCTACGTAGCTTGTTTCTAGCACCCGCTCAGTCATCTTGTCTTTGTCAACAGACCCAATTTTTTAAAGTCTACCAAAATTCACAGTAGCACATCAGTGAGTTGATGTTGGGCCTTTATATTATTAAGAGGTTAACCAGGGCAAAATATTAAAAAACTGGTTAACTTAGCTTTTATACAAATGCAGGGAATTACAAGCTGCATTAATTGTAGTCACTGATAATATTGTGAAAGCAATTTTAAGTAAAAAGTGCCACTTATGGTAGAAGCACACTTAAGGATTTTGTAATTATAAATATTTGTACTGTTAAGTGAATTGCATTAAACTATTTGTTGTTCTTGCTTTATTTCCCTTGAGGAAACTTACATGGTGGAAGCTTTGTTATGTTGATAAATGTGCCTGAATGCTTTATAACATAGTGATGCATTGTAATGATAAATAGATCTGGTTTAATAGCATAGATCAAACACACAATTAAACAGAGTGTAATATACATTTTGCTGAGCAAGGCAGAATAGGAGTGGAGTCAGTAAAGAGTAATATAAATGTTTTTATTAAACTAAGCAAAATATGAAATTTGTTATGCCGACCAGGAGAACAAAATCAGGTATTTGACACTTAACTAAACAGATCTATAAAATACACTTTGTAGCTTAACAAATAATTGTTTTGGTGTTTGGTATGATAATCCATGGATTGCTCTTTCTCCAGAAACTACTCAAGTCAAGAAATAAATGCATCCTATGGAGGTAAATTAAGTCTGCACCAGGTTGTATTCTCCAAAGAGGGAGACAGTAGATGTGGTGTATACATCTGGCAGACCAGTAAAATTAACAAAAACATGTAGCACTTGACAGAAATTTTGTAACTGAATATTGGCAACACCTGATCATGTTTGGAAATTTCCTTTCTGAGAACCGTTCCCAGCAGGAAGTTAGTTCACACTTGGCAGGTCAATGGGAGTTTCACACTTCTTTTACTGGCATTAGAGGCTGTTCCAAATACCAGAAGAAAATGTGTTTCAAAGGTCAAAGAATTTTGAAAGAAGAAATTTTGGTTGTGTATTGACATATAATATTGCATTCAACATGCTATAGTGCTTAGATTTTTTTTTTTCAAGAGGGAACAGTTACAAACACTGATGCACGACCCGAACTTCCAGAGCAGCGTGACATGTTTGCAGATGGCTGGCCTCCATTTCAAGCTTGAATTACCACTAAGTCTGCCTAAATGAATGAGCTTTGCAATGGTACCCACAGCAGTCAATACAGCAGGGATTTCAGTGCCTTGTCCTATAGCTATTTCAGGAAAGCAACTCTTTCGGGAAACATCAGAGGATTTAGGTAGGTGTTATATAAAATAGGTAGAGGAAAGAGCTGGTTCTGATGGTTTCTAGATACGGCCATAAAGAAACAAACCAGCAATAACCATTTGCATTGCAAAGCTAATTCATTACCATCATTCCTGATTTTTCTGAGGTAACTCAACACCACATTTTAGTAAGTTACAGTAGTGTAGAGCTATGTATTGTGTGTTCATTCCACTTTTACATCAGTGTTGAGGGAGGTTGCCATGTAGTGTATGGAGATCCATAGGCAGTAAGTGCATCTCTTTATAAGTTTATATTTAAATATAGCCATCTTTTTCGTCTCTTTCTACTGGTAAAAGAAGGGGGAGGTTATCAAAGCCATCTGAGGCAACCAATCAATATAATGTATTGACTCAGAGTGACAAAAGAATTACAAAGCTACATCTGTAAGTGAAGAAATGCTTTTTGGAAAGAAATGTTGTATGTTGGGCACAGCTGTTGAAAGGACTTTGAGATCCCAGGTTATTTTTCTTAATGTGTCACAGTGTATCAGATTTTTTTTTTTTTTTTGTTAACTGATTGTAGCAAGGTGAGAGGGAAAGGGAAGAAGGAGTTCGCTTGCACCCTCCCCCTTACTGGAGTGAATCCCCGAACTTGCCAGCATTGCTGCCAGCCTTGCCAGAATGCAGCCGGAGCCGGCATGGAGCAAACCCTTCCCCCACTGGAGCAAGGGGTGGGGGCTGCCCCCACCATCTCTGGTTTCACCAGGGTGCCAGCATGAGGCCAGCTGAGCAGGATGTACCAACCCACTGTGCCAGGGAGGTGCAGAGCAAGTGCAATGGGGAAGCCCTAAGCAGGGCACCTGGGAAGCCTAGGAGTTCTGGCTCTGCTGTCGACTGTCCTCAGTTAGATGGTCTCTAATCACTGGTTGGAGACTGGAGTGGTGCGGCATCAAAACTGTCCAACCCTGCCCCACTGGAGCACCTGAGAGGCTGCTATAAGAGGCGGATGCAAGTGAGAGTAGAGTCCCACCATGCCTGGAGGAGAGGCTGAGAAACATGCACCAGAAACTGGTGAAGGGCAGTAATTCTACCTACATTTTTTGGTTTTTTATTCAAGATGGACATTTAGGGATCCCGGGTGGGAAGACCAGAATCTATTCCCTAGGAAGGCACTCTGGCCAAAGCTGGATGGTATGGGTGCATTAAAAAATTCTCCCAGCCTGAACCAGGGCACAAGTGACTGATGGAAGGACTTACAGGCTTGTGGAGAAAATTTAGGAGTGGGGGAGCTCCCAGTTGTCCCCATTAGCTTCACTCAGAATGAAGTCTGTCTATAGGGGAGAAGAGGCTACCCTTTGACTGGTGCACAGAGGGATGGACACGAAGGACAGATTAGATGTCATGAAAATGGCAACAGCATACTAGGACAGTGGGTGCCTCCATGAATAGCAGGGTGGACAAAGTTCACCAGAGCTACCAACCCAGAAGGACAGCAAGGCCCCATCAGAAGACTTCTACCTTTTAAATAGCAAGTTGTGATGGGCGAGTCTGGAAGTGAGGCCACACCTTTCTGCCCAAGGTCATTAACAGGCATGCCTGCCGGACTCAGCTGTGGGTTGTTACACTGATCCACCTCGGCAATACTTCCATCCTATATATGTTGATAAAACGTTTCAAATGGCAAAGTCCCTCTCAATCTCCATATGGATGTGGTTCAACATAGCACACTTAAAACAGACCAGGAGTGAGTAGTTGTTGATTAACAGTAGTGGTCAGACCCAAATATAATAAAGAGTCGGTACAGAAGTGCTCCCTGCACAGTTTAGAGCACTGTAATTTAGAGCACTTTTTATAACACTATACAGTTATAGCGCTCTTAAACATGACAGAAGTGCAGTGTTGGGTGTGGGGCGGGGAGAGGGCTCTGAGCCTTCCTGCGTTTTCCAGACTAGGCAGCAGGGGGTGCTCCACAGTCTCCTGGGGCTTCTCCAATGGTGATAAATTTGACCAGTGTACAGAAGTTATTTAAAACACAGGAAGTTGCTAAAGTGCTTTAAAATACAGGGCTTCAAATTTAACACCTCATTTAACAAGGGTTAATTTAAAGCACTGTACCCATTTTTAAGTGCTGTAAAGCTGTGCACTTCTGTTCAGTCATGGCAATAAAGCACACTAAATGGCAAAGAAAGCAACTTCTGAACACACCCAAAATGGCTTGTTCATCTGGAAGTCATCTTTGCAAGATTCCCATCCTATTTGTAATGAGCCTAGACACAGCCTTACAGTTACTTTACTTGGTCCCTTAACATAAAAGCTTAAGGTTATTTCCAGCAATGTTTAACACCATCTCCTGTGTACACTATCACTTCTATATTTGTTTTCCATTTGGGGCCATATGAACAGAAACACACGTACGCGTAATGTGACATAATGGCTGGGTGTTTAAACTTGCTGCTGCCCTTTCCTATTGCATTTTGGAGGTACTCACAGGTTCATTGATTTTAAGGGCCAGAAGGTGCAGTTACAACTTCCTGTGTAACACAGCATATAGAGTTGCACAGGGTAATTCAATAACTCAATAACTTATGGTGAAAAAAGGACATGCCAATTCCCTTGATGATCGTTGCTGCTGTTAAGATTCAAGGTATGTGCAGAGCCAGTTTCCATATTTGAGACATTTAAGGCTGGAGCTGAATCTTTTAATTTTGCGGTGTTAGTTTGGGCTTGAGTTAGCGTTCTCACACAGAGCATCAAACCCGCACAAGACAACCTCCTGGGGTTCTTTTAAAAAACAATCTCCATTTACAGTCTAAGCTAGGCAGCAGCAGGGAAGGAAGGAGTAGGCTACATTCATTCATGGTGTCAGCAGCAGCACTACTGCAAGGCAGCCATGTTCATCCAGCCCCCAGTTACTCCAGCATCTTTAATTTACGAAGAGTTGGTGTCACCTAGAGTTTAACTTGAGTGTTCAAGTTTACCTTGGCAAAACTATTATGCTCTGAAGTTCTTTAAGGTTAACGTGTCCAGAGTTTACAAGAACCCACCTGTCCAGAATGCATAAAGTCTACAGGTTCGTCCAGCAGAATGAAGGCTCCACTTAGGAGGGAAAACACAGAGTGGAGTTAGGGGTTTCTTTGTACAATCCAATTATTTACAAACAAAACACAGTCTTGTTTCCGTGAACACAATAGGAATTCAACAAGAGAGTCTCTTTGCTCACAGCTCCGTAATGGGTCACCCATACCGTACCATACCGTACCATACCATACCATACCATACCATACATGCTTAGCCTACAAAAAGGGTGACCACTCTTTGTGTGGCAGTGGGTTGTTCTCTTAGAAAAGTTTTGGAGGCAAGCAGCCAGACTAGTGAGGTTATATGGAAACTATTAGCTTTCCTTAGGTCAGAATTCTTTGATGGCTGTAGGGAGCAATCTTTTTTACTGAATGTAGATCAATAGTCCTCTAAAAAAACTAGAACCAAAAGAAGAAAAAAGATGTCAGCCTGAAATACTGACTTTGATGCTGTAGCAACTTATGAACAACTTTTTCTTGTATATAGGCACCCCCTGCTTAATACTGTTTTGCTTAGCGCTATTTTGCTATAATGCTCATTTTACATTTATACCTGATTCCACTTAGTGCTCAGCAAATGTTGTTCTAACGCTCACAGGCATCGAGCAGAGAGTGCCACAGCACATCGTCCCTGCCACCCACCACCCAGCATGGAGGGGACCAACAGTACCACCTAAGCAGCCTGGGCCCAGGTGGGCAGCAATGGCACGCTGCCAGCCGAGCTGGCCCTGAGCTACTAGGTGCTCACGTCACTGCTGCTGGGCACTCTGGAAACGAATTATATTTATTTACCTTAATTCCTATGGGAAAATGGGTTTTGCTTAACACTGTTCCACTTGATGCTCGGTTGTTCTGGAAGCAAGCAAAAGAGGCTGCCTGTACTTAGCAAGCCACATTGCAATCAGTGTACTCCTTATATGTTTTAAAGTCAAGCATGTAAGTAAATTTTTGCAGGATTGGAGGCAATGTGTTAGAAAATTGAATTTGGCGATGCCATAAGTTATATTAATTAATGTTAGTTAAGAACACTGATGTCAAACCACAATGAGAGGTGGTTTTGATGAATATTTTTTGCCATCACAACAAAAGAAAATAGTTTCCACCTACAGAGTTTTCCCTTGTTCTAGGCTTTCTGTGGACTGCTTACATTATGCACTGATGGTCTTCAGGCTGAGGGACTAGCTTTGTTCAGCTATTGTTTAATTATGCTGTAAGTGATAACTGTTCTTTGTAATGTAAGCTTTCTGCCAGTCTTGCAGCATTTTGGGAATGCTAAGTAATCAGATGTTTAGAAATGCCATTGTGAGCTTTTCTCTTTTTTTCTATCACGTGCCCAAACTCTGCATTTGTTAAAGGTATATGGATTTGCATTTGGAAATTGCTCAGCTAGGTTTATTGACTGTGGAGAGATTTGGCAAGATGAAACCTAAATTCTCACTTTGAAGGAAAATGACATAATTGCTCAAGCATCTGTCCTGGAATCCCATCTGTGAACAGTTCGGAGAAAGTTCTGGTATGGGACGTGGGGCACGGTAGGGGTAGCAGCTAGGATTGCTGTTGCCAGAAATTGTGCAGACAGGTATAAGTGATCAGAAACTGGTTCAACAGAACTGGTAACACAACACAAGGTCGGTGCACATCAACCGCTTTCAAAATGGCCAAAAACCAGTCTAAGATAAACCTGGATGGATGTTGTATTGTACTTAACTGATTTAGGTGAAATCGGTTTATTGAATTTCTGTCCCAGATTCCCTCCAGGTTCAAATTAACTCACAACTTTCTCACCCCGAGCATCCCAGAATGCTTTACACCTCTCCTGCAAAGCCCCCCTCGCAGTGTGGGTGGGCTAGGCTTGACCCAAGCTGTTTGCTGCAGCCAAGTAGGGAGGTGTGCTCTAGTGCCCCTCGGCTTCTGGCCTGGGCCACTGCAGGCATGTGGCTGTATTTCTCAAATAAAAAATGAATGTCTGTTCAGTTGCTTATTGGTTTAATCTCTGCAGTTTAGACTAACCTGCAAAGACTGAATCAATGCAGCCTTGGGCTTTTTGACTGTCTGTACTTAGCCCTGGTGATTTTTCTATCTACTTTAAAAATTCCTTATCAAGCAGCAATGAAGCTGCAAATACTGTTGTGTTACATATACAGCTGTGAGTGTGCCATACCCCAGTCAGGCCCCATGTGAAGCCCTTTTGGAACGCAGTAGCTGAGTATGTGAGGCCAGGCATTAGGTGTATCATACAGTTCATATTATTTAGCACGTGTGTGACAACGACATGGAAGACGTGCATGAGGCGCTTGAGACCACACAAGCAGTCCTACTGAGATGTCCTGCCGGTTGAGATGGTACCAATGCCAGAGAGAGCCGTTATAGTCTGCACAAGTTCAAAGTCCTCTGGTGTCATCTCTAGAATAGGCTCTGCTGATGTTTGTGACTAAGTTTATGGCCATCCCAGGTGGAGTAGCTAACTCATTGAGCCAGGCCTGCCACAGGATGCTTTTTGGCTTTGTTAACCACACAAAGGGGTGTAACGGGCAGGTGCCCACAACTTGGGGAAATGAATACTTGAGGTCCATGCCAGATAACCTGATACAGAAGCTGAGTAAGTAGGTGTGTAAGGCACCTAGACATCTGTACGAGAATGAGGAAGGTTGGTAAGTGAAAAAGGCCTGCAGTCCCTTGAAGGAGATGCATCATGCTGTCGGGGCAGATATCTGAGGGAACAGAAAATGTAAAGCTTGCTGTATATTTAAGTTCATGTCTGTACAACCTCCTTCCTGGCCCTGGGTCTGCTGCTAACAAAATAAGCCCCTCTCACTTGTGTGTACCTGAGAGCAGCAATTAGGAAGAACAGTCACTTCAGGACCGGGCCCAAGTAGCTTGGAGTGGCTTTAGCAGCCCTTTCTTCCCCAGCCAGTGCTGCTCGCAGGTTCTCCAGAGCCCGGAGCGTGGCCTGGGCATGTGCACTTAGAGCTGCTCTGAGCTGCCTACTCAGCTGAATTGCTCATTTCTCATGTGCTCAATGGCAGAAAGCAGGGAGGATGGGAGGATGTTATTTTGTCATCAACAGAGTCAAGGCCTGGAGGGAGACCATGCAGGCAAGCCCTCAATAACCTTGCATCAGTTTTTAACTTGGAGTTCAGTCTTAGTTGCAACATGACTGGAAATGGAGAAGGAGGCTCAGGTTTTGGTGGGGGGGAGAAGGACGGGCAGAACCTAATTTGTTGGGACACCAGGGGCAGAAGAATGAAAATTGCAGCCAAACTCTTTTTATACAAACCCCAGTCTGAGCTTGTGATTGTGGTCTCTCAGCATGTTTAATCAAATTTCTTTCCCACGGCTGGCCTTGCTGGTTGCCTCGGGCATTACTAATGAAACACCAGCTCTGTAGCAATGCCTTCTGCAGTAGCACCTGGAGATACCATATGTATTTGAATACAAGATGACCCTGAATGTAAGGTAACCCTCCCTCCCCCCCACCCGCCACCCCATTTTACATGCAGAAAATTTATAAATGTATTTCTAGTTTTCCATGCATCCAATTATTGGAGGATCATCTTAAATTCACTTGCCCCCTGCTGCCTGTCTCCCCACTTATCCCTATGGTGCCTGCCCCCCCACAGCCTCAGGTTGCCACAGCCACAGCCTCTAGTCCCCTCTCCTCCCCTCTCCACGCTGCATCTGCCATCTGAAGCCTAGAGGCCTCACCCCCTGCCCCCCCATCTCTACCCCTGCAGTGTCTCTCCCCCCTGCCTTCCCTTCAAATCTCACCCCCTTACATTTGCTCTGCACCAGTGGGATCCATCCCTACTGCAGTTGGGGCATAGAGCATACAGCCCAGCCCTATAGCAGGGGCGCAAAGCCAGCACTGCTGTGCTAGCCCAGCCTGGTTGCAGCAGGAGCGGGGAGCCGGCACTGCTGCTACAGGGCCCGGCTGGCGCAGCAGTGCTGGCTCCACACCGCTGCCATGGGGTCGAGCTAGCGCCATGCTCTGTGCCCAGGGCTGTAGCAGAGATGGAGTCTGCCAGCGTGGAGCAAAGGTAAGGAGGAGTGCGGCAGAGGGGGAGGAGCATCTGGGATGGGGGGTGGGGGCTCACGGACTGGGAGCTGTGGGCGAGGAGCGGCAGGGCGTGCAGAGGCAGCGGCAGGGGGCAGCTGCGGTTCGAGCTCCGATCCCAACCCCGGATTGAGGCCGGAGCCGCAGCACCTTCCCCCCTCCCCTAATGCCTCGTGCTCAATTATAAAGTGAAGGGCTTCCCCCCACCATATCAAATGGGGTAAAAACTGCATCTTCTAACTGAGTAAATATGGTAGTAACTAGCTGATGTTTTCAGAAGGAAAAAAATCAAAAGGGATGGATCCGTGGGGCCAGGGAGGTGACTGCTGGTTGTATGCATGCAAAAGGCAGTATTAATTTCTTTCAAATTAGCATCTTTTGGGGGACAGCTGAGGGGTCAGAGTAAGATGAGGGGCTCATATGCATACATTTTGGTCGCATTCAAAATGGAACTGCTGATCCACACACTTTTGTGTTAACATATACATCCTTTGTAGGAAAATGACCTCTGAGGTAGTGTCAGCCTACAATTTCAACACCTATAATTTAATCTAGTCGTAAAATTCAACTGGGAAAATCACACAATACACCAGAGATGCAGTCATTTGGCAGACATTTTGTTATTTAAATCTAAATATAAAGGTCCAAATGACAGGTTAAAGGCCTGAAAACGTATTAGAAAAATAATTAGGAAGAGTGAATGTGGCATTCAGGCATACAAGACTTTTTTTAACCCTCCTAAATGAACACTTAGGAGAATGAGAAGGAAAAGAACATAATGTTTTAGTGCCCTGCATAACTACTTTGACATTTTCCAGACCAAATATTCCATTTCCAGTCACTTTAGTTACCATACTACCAACAATTTTATTATATTAAATAGTTAAAATGTTAAGTGGTTTAAATGCTTATATGGTTTTAATTTAAGAGGGATGTATAAATTCGTTCGCTTATTACAACTATGGTATAAACTTCGTTCAGCTGATGCTTAACTTCATTCTCAAAGACGCAGTACCAGAGTCTCTGGAAGCATGTTTAAGCAATTCAGTGTGTTCTGGCAATCTTATAACCACAGCATTCCCTAGAGATACCTCTGAAATTTAGCCATCATCAAGTTGTCTTTCTTGTGAGATTTGGTCTGGGTCAAATGGACCTTATATCCTAAACTCACCCCAGCTACATGCAAGGATGATAAATAATTTAATAGAAATATTTAGTAAATTTCCATTAGAAAACTTTAATGGGAAATGCAGCTTCTGCAAAATGGATTTGTTATGGAATTATTTTGATTTTAACAGTTTCATAGTTGTTAGGGTCAGAAGGGACCTCAGCAGATCATTGAGTCTGATCCCCTGCCCTGGGCAGGAAAGAGTGCTGGGGTCATATGACCCCAGCCAGGCGCTTGTCCAGTCTCCTCTTGAAGACTCCCCAAGGTAGGGGAGAGCACCACTTCCCTTGGGAGCCTGTTCCGGATTCTGGCAACCCTAACGGTGAAGAAGTTCTTTCTGATGTCCAACCTAAATCTGCTCTCTGTCAGGTTGTGGCCGTTGTTCCTGGTTATTCCAAGGGGTGCCCTGGTAAACAGACCATCTCCTATTCCTTGCTGCCCCCCCCACTCAAATGAATTTGTAAACAGCCACAAGAGCCCATCTCAGCCTTCTCTTGCAGAGGCTGAAGAGATCCAGGTCCCTCAGTTATTCCTCATAGGGCCTTACCTGCAGGCCCCTAACCATCTGAACCCTCTTGAGGTTGTTCACATCCCTCTTGAAGTGCGGCGCCCAGAACTGGACGCAGTACTCCAGCTGCAGCCTGACCAGCGCCGCATAGAGGGGGAGGATCACCTCCCTGGACCTGTTCATGATGCATTTGCTAATGCATGAAAGAGTGCTGTTAGCTTTACTGATTACTTCATCACATTGGTGGCTCATATTAATCTTGGAGTCAACTGCCCACATCTTTCCAGGTCAATACTGACCCATCTACCACCAGTGTCTGAGTATGACCCTTAAGCCAATCTGCCACCCACCTGACCATGTACTTATCTGCATCACAGCCACTCAATTTGTTTCTGAAAACAGGAAGAGATACCATATTGAAGGCCTTCTTAAAATCCAAGTCAATAACATCTACCTCGACTCCTGCATCTCAGCAGTTTGTGACCTGGTCATAAAAAGAAACAAGGTTAGTCAGGCAGGATCTACCTCCTGTGAACCCGTGCTGGTTGCCCTTCTGCATTATTTTTTCTGCTGGACTCCTACAAATGTGATCCTTGATCATTTTTTCAAAGGTTTTCCCAAGGATAGAGGTGAGACTAACGGGCCTATAATTACCCGGATTCTCCTTCCTCCCCTTCTGGACAGTAGGGCCCTCCTGCGGGAAGGTGGCAGGAGGGCAGCTGGGTGTGCAGGCAGCCGGAGAAGGTGGAGGGGGCACTGCACTGGGTGCTGGAAGCCCGGGGGCGCTCACAGAAGTTTGGGCTTCCAGCGCCCTGTGCACCATCCCTGCCGCCTTCTCTGGCCCCCGGCACACCCAGTCACCCTCCTGCCACCTTTCTGCGCTGTGCCAGAGGCAAGCTAGCCCATTCCTGGGTGGTCCCAGCTGGCAGAAAGTGGTAGGGGTAGGGTGCTAGAAACCTTGGCGGGGAGAAAAACAGTGAGGGGCCCACTTTTGTTTTTTTTCCCCAGAATTTTTTCTGCAGCCTTGGGGGGGAGAGGGGGGGCATGAGCTGCTGGCAGGATCTGAGCTGTGAGGGGCCTGGTCCTTCCCTCCATGGTGGCCTATAATTACCCGGATTCTCCTTCCTCCCCTTCTGGACAGTAGGGCCCTCTTGCGGGAGGGTGGCTGGAGGGCAGCTGGGTGCTAGCAGCCTGGGTGCTGTCCCACCTTGGAGCCAGCACCCAGCTCACTAGCACCCCACCTAGGAGGGCCCTGGAGGTGCCACCACCTATGCAGGGAAGGACCAGGGCCCCTGCAGCTCAGGGGCCACTCAGCCCACTGGCAGCTCACTCTTTGGCTGTGGGCAGGCTCCACCGGGGTGGGGAGGGAGCGGTGAGGGGCCCAGTACTTTCTTTTCTTTCTGGCAGAGTCTGCCTGTGGCTGGGGGGTGAGCTGCTGGCGGCATCTGAGCTGCAGGAGCCCCCGGTTCTTCCCTCTGTGGTCGCGGTGGCCCCTGAGGCTGCCTGGGTGGGGTGCTAGCAAGCTGGGTGCTGGCTTCAAGCAGCTCGGGGCCCATTGGCAGCTCGCCCCCAGGTTTTGGGCTAATCTAAAACATCTGAAGCCTTTCTTTTCATGACAATTTGGTATTTCATTTTTCCTTTGAATTAAAGGTGATGATTTTGAGGGCCCATGTATACTAATTTGCATTTCAAATATAAAATCTTCTTCTGATAAACAGCCAAAGAGCTGTGTCTTCTCACTGTCGTTTGATTTTTCATTCATTTATGAAAAAAAATACACCAACATTGGCAACTTGATCTTGGTAATATTTATTTTAGTCCATTTATCTTCTATATGGCTATTTTCAGCTATGGCTAAGTTAATCACAGCAGATCTGACTTGTAGTACCTGTAGCCACTATCTCTGGGGATTTTGTTCTTTTCTCCCAGCCACAGTTAAAGCCTTTTGCATTCTTAAAACAAAGTCACAAGACCTTTCTTTGGTTTCCTTCAGAAAATTGTCCAGTAAGGGTACAGAATTTCACCTCACCTATACTCCCTTACATTATCCATAAAGCATCATCGTCATTTGTGAGTTAGGTTGTGTCAGGTTCCAGCCTGAGTTGATAAGCATTTCTGGTTGTAGTTTTTTCTCAGATAACCTCTCAATGTGTTTCTCAGCTGTCTGAAACTAAGGAGTTTGCCTGCTTAAAATATGTTGAAATCAATCCACTTTGGCTTTTCTCTAGATTTTTCACAGCATCACAAATTGCATTTGGAAATGGATTCTGTTCAGCTGAGTTCCTAATTGCGTTTCCATCTGGAGTCCACACTCCAATACTGGGACAAACACCCATGACTGAAGAAAGCGTTGCAATATTGACTCTCCGTATGTGCTGGAAATCTACCCAAGACGTAAGCTCCAGTTGTCCTGTTTGAATCTCTTACAATCTTATAAGACCCTCTCCTGTTTCGCACATATTCAGAATGGCCATTCAGGCAGGATTTCTATTTAGCCCTAAGTTAGATAAAATATTTAGTGTACCTACAGGATTTCATTGTCTGATCTCACAATGCTGTACAAAGGTGAGTAAATGCAGTTAGCCCAGTATCACAGCTGGTGATGTGTGATACGCTGGCAGGGCCTTGCCACACGTTGTACTTAGAACTTGTGTTACTCAGGTCATAGCAAGCATTACTACAAATTAGAAAGCGCTCTGACCAGCTGCATGGTATTGCTTACAGGCAAGCCCTGCTTAGCGCTGTCAATTGGTTTCGGAAAAACCGGGTGTTAAGCGAAACGAGCGTAAAGCGAAACTGATGACGCATAACGGTAATCGCAAGTGTTTTTAATGACCCAAGATGGCAGCCGTGAGTGTTACAGTGCAACTTGCTGAGTGCTAAGTGAAATCAGGTATCCATTTAAAATGAGCATGATAGCAAAATAGCCCTAAGCAAAACAGCATTAAGCGGGGGTTGCCTGTACTATGATCTCAGGCTTCTGGACAGGGCTGTAGCAGTGGACAAACAGCTGATTAGTGGTGCTTTCTCCCCCACCACATTGGAGTCTCGAGCCAACTGGTGAGGACTGCATCAGTAATCAAACCTACATCTCCTGACTTGGACAGGTGCTTTCTCTTACAGACTAGTGACTTCCTTTAATATACACGTTGCAGCAGACATAATGTGCAAGGTAGTGACAGGAAAGGCCTCAGACTTGCCATCAAATCCGTGCAGGCCAGACATCTACAAGAAAAGAAAGGCCCGCTGTCAGGTACGTCATTCCTGGAATTTGCATGTCTGGAGTGGGAGCAGGCGGGTAAGGTATTTTTCATGGGGGCACACACAGCATGGTGGTGGTGGAGTACTTGCCTGCAGTCCTTTAGGAAGTCTAAAGCACTGAACCCGGTTCTCCCAAGTCCCAGGCAAAGCACCTTAACCACTGGGCATTGTCTTTTTTTCTGAAAAGCACCTGCTTAAATCATGAGCTATGCCTGACCCCAGATACTGGAAGGCTTTTCATGGTGCTGGTAGCAGCATTGCTGCATTACTACCACTGTACATCAGAGTATCCTGATACCACAGCTTTAGACTAGGTTGCAGCTTTTCTGTATGTTGTTGCCCTTTTTGCTTTTGGGCTGGTTCCCCACCCAGTGGCGTTCCAGATCTAGAGTGATTTTGGAGTGAGCAATTTTAAGCTTGTGTTATAAGACTTTGGGGGTTGATTGATTTGGTGGTATTCCTGTGAGAGGCTAAAAAGGAGACACGATTGCCCTGTGGGCTACCCGGGAGGTGGCTTTTTCACTTTGCATATTTGTTTTGTATTTTAATACCAGTGGATTTTGGATTGGAAGTGTAACAGCTGGATGTCATGGGGACTTGAAGCAAGGAACTTAAAGGCTCAGAACTTGAGCAGAAACACTGTTCTCCCTCACTTGAAGCTATAGAAAAATTGTGCACTGGTGCAGAGCAAGATGCACAAAATACACGGAGCAGTGGGTCATGGAAACAATGAAATGTTGATGCTCGGTACTGCTGAGTGGTGTCAGAAGATGGTCTCTGCAGTGGAAGCTCTGCAAAAAGAAACCTACCCTTCAAAGCGTGGGCACACGTAGCATGTACTTCTGTCGACTGCATCTTGTCACTGTACTTCAACCAGAAGATTAAAATAAGTCAGACCAAATGGATTATAAGGGTGAGCATGTGGGAGGGAAGGGGAATGAAGTACTTGTTTTAGGGTTTTTTAATGGCTGCTGCGTATAGGGCAGTTCTGGCGGTTATGCTTTGTTCGGTGAGATCCAGCTCAGAAAGGAAAGCTGCATCTGGCCAGCAGGTGCACTGCAGGAGCGACCTGCTTTATGAGTGGCCCCTGGTAACCTCTGCCATTTGCCAAGGTAAAGTTTGGCCACGTTCTCAGGCATGCCTGCCACAATCATACCACCACATCGCTTTCCAAATGGTCTTCGAATGAAGCTGCGCTTCAGTGGAAAACATCTTAAGCTTGCCTAACAAAAAGAGAAAATCTCTGCTCAGAAGTTTTAATGCATGAAAAGTTAATGTAAAATAAAGGCAGCTGAAAGCTTGGAAGGCTTAATGCTGTGCTCTCCAGTTAGCCTGCTTCTAAGCTGCAAGGGTTGGCAGAATAGTGTCATCCCTCAGAAAGATAATGAAGGACACAGCTGTAGCAGGACCCAGCCAGTGGTGGTGGGGTGTTCCTGGAGGTACCATGAGTAGTGGTAGCACCAGGTAAAAGCAAGAGAGACTGTTCCCATTCTCCAACAAAAAGTTCCATGTTGGGGGTTTCATCACATCTGAACAAAAATTTCCAGATCCTTCAACTGGCTAGATGGCTACGGAGTAAGCAAGGGCTGGGGGAGGTCTCTTCAGGCCCATTCAGGACCTCTGCAGCACAGCTGGCTCACTGCACACCCAGCCCAAGATGCCAGAGGAGCAGCATCGCCCCAGAATGGCTTCATTGCTGGGTTTCCTGGATTAATGGGTCTGAATAGGAGCAGCTGGGCAGAGTGTGTTTATTAGTGGCCAACCCTGGCAGTGCTGGGGACATGGTGTAGCCATACCTTGGATGTCTCCCCAACTTCTTCTACAGCTGGAGAGCACTGGTGACGCGTAGGGAGTTTGGCCATGCATCCCCTGGTAAGCCAGTGGTGATTCTGGGCTCAGTGCTTGGCCTCTGGGAGACCTCCCCCTGGTTGGTGATCAGCCACTGGGCCCCCCGTTAGCAATCTAGTGCCCCCGCAGACTCAGGAAGCACCAGTCACCCCTGCTGAGAGAGATAGTTAGCTGTGTTAGTCTGAAGTTAGTCCAAAGGCATGACAGAGTGGCGCCTTATAGGGATCTACCTAAATCGTGCTGGAAGTGCCCTGCTCAGTGGCTCCTTTAATCTTGCTCTTTTTGCCATGTGCATTCCCGCCACTGATTGGCCGAGGGACCCCAGTGTCCCCACTGCTTACTCCTGATCGGCCAGAAGGCAAAAACTGAGGTTTTAAGTATGCCACAGTTTTTTCCTCTCACAGGTTTCCCCTACAACCAAGGGGCTCCAGTGGCCCCACTGCTTGCTGCTGATCAGCCAGGAGGCAAAAATGCTGCATATTTCAAACCATTGTTTTTGCCGCCCCGCCGATCAGAAGCAAGGAGCAAATGGTGGGGCCGCCAGGGTCCCTCGGTCAATCAGCAGCAGGGGGTGTGTGCGGCAAAAGGAGCAAGATAAAAGGATCCACTGCGCAGCACGCTTCCACCATGATTTAGGTAAATCCCTAATGACAGACTTAGTTAGTCTATAAGCAAGTTAGTTTATGAGATGCCACACTGCCCCGACTTCTTCCTCTGTAGCTTTCACGGACACCCTACGATATCTAACTGTAACGGGAAATAAAAGCAAAGCGATTACAAAGACAGCTGAACGCTCCCTTTTGCTCATACTTTGCAAGTGAGATCATTTTCTCAATGTTGCCGTCGTCTTGTGTTTATCCTATTCCCATCAAATAAACTTTTCAGTTGTGGTTCTTATCTGTAGCATATAAAACTTGCCTTTATGCTTCTCTCTGCCTCAGCCTTATTATTTAGCTGTGTGGGAAACCTATGAGTGCTGGTGGATCCAGTATCTGCTAACAGGACCTTGTTGAAAAGAAAGTGCAGGCTTTCTGCATAATCATCCGGTTACTTACCAACCCCACTTTGTATTACTGCAGCTAAGCTCTCTGTGGTTGCAGGGCTGAAGTGGATACATATGCACAGGAATGGCAGCATTCACATCAATCACGTAACCTGTGAATACCTCCAGTTCTTTCCCACACAATAATAATGTCACCTGCAGTAGGTGCCCATGCCAGCTCTACGTGGGGATGATGTGTTGTTCTGAACTGTGGGTGTATGTAAAGATTTCCTGGCTGACAGAGGGAATTTGATCTGGTGACTCACTTTCTACACATTTCTTTTTCTTCCAACAGCTCCAGTTGTTCTGAAAGAGTAAGCTGTATAGAAAACGCCGAGGGCTGTGTCTGAGCCACTCACTTCTGAGTTGTGTGTCCAATGCAAAGTGAACTCAAATCTCCCCGATGATTCCCCCAGGACGGAGAGAATCAGGGATGGAGCAGAAGAATGTAGCTAGGTCATGTTTTGGGCCTCTTCCACCACCCACTTTTGTTTGCACTGCCTACCACAAAGGGGTGAGTCAGGAAAAAGATGCAATGGGTTGGTCATGGGAGAATTGCATCAGGCATATTAAAGAAAAGGGTGTTGATGTGGTAAAGTCTTTGCTATGTCTAGTTCTCTGGTGGTGTCATGCCTATGGATGCTGTATTAGTGGTGTAAACCAAGGTTAAAGCTTTCCACTGTAGCCTGAACATGTACCTGAGCCAGGCCGAGCAGTCATGGCGGTCTGGCTGTCTTGTGGTCCCTGACCCACCGCACCACATGTAAGTGCAGTGAAGAAATCAGCCAGTTTGGGATGTCCAGCTTAACGTGGAACTTTTGCACTCTCGAACTTGGAAGCAGGTCGACCTTTTTCTTTTGAAACAGACCTGGTGGCGGGTCCCTCTTATGCAATTGGAAATCCAGATCCTACTGCTCGTCACCAATGCAATATCCACCTGGATTTTCATGGTGAGAAGGTCATTTTCCTGCACACCTGAATTGCGTATTCTGCTGTTGTTCATGCTGCATAACCGGCACGCCCATGCTTTGAATTCTTGTGGCCTACAGATCTATTTCCTTAACTCTTTATTAAATACAGCCATAGAGAGGAGCCAGCAATGGCCAAGGTTTTAAAAACTGACTAGTTATTTTGGATGCCACTATTGAGCTACCTAAAAGGCCATTTTAATGATATGTTAATTTGGGCACCCACTAAATGAAGGCCTTCAGAAGAACTAATCACTTGAAAAACTTACCCTAACACTATCAGAAATATGCCAAATCATATAAAAATGCCAAAGAGTTAGCAGGCACAAAAGAGAAACCTGTGGTATTATTTTAATCATTCATCAAATGAAAGAAAACCTTCCATCCTCACTTAGGTGCTGCTGGGTTCGTTGTCATTTACTCATTGTAATGATTCGATTCCATATAATTTACACGAAAAACTTTTTGGCAACACGATGGCCTTAATTCTGCCTTGCTTCAGTGGTATAAGGTGTTTTTCAGTGTGAATAATGGTGGTGGAATCTGCATGTAATTAATTTGAGTTTTAGGAGATTTTTGCATTAGGGAAAGGTGGAATACTGCAGCGGTGGGAAGAGAGGGTTTCTCTGAGCCTTAACGGAGTATAACCAACAGAGAAACAAGAAAAGGATTGTTCAGCTTTCTTTGCAAGCACTTACAATTCATTTTCAGCAGCCGTTCGCAGAGCCGGGACTCTAGATGACAGTAGTACTGCAGAGGTATAGGAAATGGAGCGGTGTGCTGTGCTCTTCCCTCTGTGCAGCATTCTGGTCCATTTGTTACCCTGCCCATCCGCTCCATTAACTTCTTGCATAGTCAACTGCCTGCATTGCTTGAAGCCAGCCGTGACCTTCTACTCGTCTACAAGCACCTCTGGGCCTTCTTCCATGCACCCATAACCCCCTCAACTATTTTCCTCTCAACTCCTCCTCTAAAGCTCACTTCTGCACTGATAGATACAGAACACTGCCAGGGATACCAGCTAATGAGTTAAAGTGGTCTACGAAAAGCATGTGACATTATTGCTTCTTTCCTTTCCTCCCTGCCATTTGTTTCATGGCTTCACTTAGCATAGGGTTATAAACTCCCTGGGGCAGAGACTTTTGAAACTCATCTTGGGCCCCAGGCAGGATCCAGATCATGAGAGCGCCACAGGGGCTGGAACCAGCCTAGGGCATGGGGCACTTGCAAGTGGCTACAAGCTGCCAGCCCAGTGGGCCAGGTGGAGCAGCTCTAAGGACTAGATCTGGCCCATAGGCCCATGGGCCAGATGGAGGAGCTTTAAGGGCCAGATATGGCCCATAGACCATGTTTGACACCCCTGTCTTACTCCATATCTGTACAACATTATCACAATGGGGCTCCAACTTATTTAGGGTCTCTTGAATGAGGCTGTCATAAGAAGAATTAATAATTCAGTGTGTATAACTGAAAGGCCAGGATATTTTTGGAGCATCTGAAAACTCCCTCTTGGGGATGTATAAGTTGAAAGAGCATTATATACAAAAACACATCCCATTGTGGAGATTAAAAGTGTGAGACTCTTGTAACACGTTGGCAGTGCTTACAACACAATAGTTATTTCAGGGGCTTCAGAGGTGCCATTGCTTTGAATGGAGAATTGCTGTTTCAAAGCGTGGCTGATGTAGTCTGTGACTATGAGCAAATGCTGTGTTGTGGCAAGCTGCAATGTGGAAGAGACAGGAGGCATGTTCCATGTTGATGAAAGCAGAATGTGTGTATGTATGACCTTTCCTTGGTAGAGTGAAAGATTGGCATGGTCCCAAAGAGTGGCATGGTACAAAGGAAGTGATTAACGATTGGAGGCGCCACACATGACATGTCTCAAGATGTGACATGTCTCAGTTGTGCAAAGAAATGATCAGGACAGCTGATTTCTATGAAGGCTGATTTACATGTCTCTAGCAGGTGCATATTCCTTTAGGAGTATATTATTATTTCTTTAATAGACACCACTTGGAGCCCCAACTGGTGTTTTAGTTCCATTGTGCAAGGTGCTGTATAAACTGTTGGATGGAGTCTTATCCTCTTAATTAGGGTTGTGTGAGCAGGGGAGCAAACTCTGACCCTGTAGCCTACAATAGGGGTGTCAAATATATGGGCTGGATTTGGTCCATGGAGCCTTTCTAGCTGGGCTACCAGCAGGTTATTGGAAGTTGGGGGGCATAGCCTGTCACAGACGGCAGGATCCTTTGGCCCCACGGCAGGAAGCTCAGCTCACTACTGAGGCTGCCCCTGAACCATTGTTGCACCCCTAGATTTTCACTGATGCTGGACTCCTGGCCTCCAGACAGACCCCTCACCTGCTGCTGCAAGACCCCTTGCCGCCTCTGGACCTCCTGCCACAGTGGTGACCATGGCAGCTTCCCCATGCATTGGGCTGGGTCTGGCCCTTGAAGAGCCCCACAGTTCTGATACTGAATGAAGCTCAGGTAAGTTGGAAACCTCTGGCTTACAGGTTACAGTCTAATGAATAGACTGTTGCTCTATATTCAGATTGCCACTAGTACATGGTGTTCATGAGTATGTTCTGCCTTGACAGGGTAGGGACAGGCATCAAACATAAGCCAGTTTAAGTGATCAGAAACTGGTTTAAACCTGTAACAGAACAAAAGTGCAGTGCATATAAACCAGTTTGAAAATGGCTGAAACTGGTTTAAGATAAACCTGTCTAAATGTAGTATCAGGCTTAACTGCTTTGGCTCAAACCGATTTATGCAATGTCTGTCCCAGACCCCTTCCTGGTTTAAGCTAAACCGGAGTCCCCCAGCATCCCAAATGCTTTGCAGCCTTGGGTCCTGCCCCTCTGCTCCCTATCTGGTGCTCTGACAGAAACTGCAGGCACAGCAGGGTCTGCCTGGCTTCTCCCTGCTGCTCACTGCTGAAGCAGGAATCCCCCTCCCTCCCATCTCCCATAGCACAGACCTGAGCCCCATGGACCCTAGGCATGTGGTATATTAGCTCATGCTGAGAGGTGTCTGTGTGTGCGTTTCCAGTTTCACTGGGAGAGGCAGTCCACCAATCAACAGGTCAGCTGCTAATATCCCTCCATTCCTTCCTTGGAAAAAGTTGTTTAAGAAGAGCTTGAGCTAATGACAGAGGCTTTTGTTTTGTTGATGGGCTGATAAATGCTGTTATCAGCTCCCTGCTGGCTGCCTTGCCTGTCAGGTTTGCAGACAGTATGAAGAAGCAGGGGGAGGGAGATTAAAAAGCTCAGGATCATCAACAGGTGCATGCACTGTACACCCTTTCTTTGTCTTAGAGTGCTAGGTGGGGGTTGGGATCTGGCAACGCTCCCACCCCTTGAGCAGCGAGCGGAAAAATACCTGGGACAGTGCAGGTAGGGTGGGGGTTTATTCACCTCCCTAATCAGAGTGTTCTGCCAGGGCTTGGCCACTCCCCACTCTGCTCAGCACTATGGAAGGGAAAGGAAGGCTGCTCTGGCGTCCCCTGGCTTCTAGCCTGAGCCACTGCAGGCATGTGCCTGAATTTCATCAGACCAGAGGGAATGTCAGTATAGTTGCAAACCGGTTCAACTTATGCAGGTTAAACTAACCTGCAAAGATTGAATCAATTCAGTCTCAATTCAGTCTGAATATCTGTCCCTAGCCCTAGTCTTAATGCAGAATTTAGCTTTGTGTTGGCAAATCAGATGAAAAAGATAAATTGTTGTGCAAGCTAATTTGTTTCCTGCAGGACTGAGTGTAGTCATTTTCTTGAAACTTTTATGAGTACCTGGTGTGCATTGTGTAACTTGTTACAGACCATAGAAAAAGGTCAGATGATGAAATAGGACGTTGTGTGTGCAAGAACATGCCTCTCTGAACCAGCTAGTCTTTAAGGCTGTGATTCTCAACCTACACATGATTCATAAGATAGACCCAGGGCTTTCAAATAGGAATTCACAGTGCCCAAAACATTCTGACCTGTTGTGGTCTTTCTGATTTCTTTGCAATGGAAGAATTGCTCTACTATTTTTCCATAATCAAAAAGTGATAGAATGTTTAGAGATGGCTTTTTCCTGCTCTAAGGTGCCATCCTGTCTTGACTCCACACTAATAGACGCTGCTTATCTCTCTACCCAAGTCTTAGCACTTCTGCCTTCTGACCAAAGCATTGCCCTAAGTCCTGGGAGGCTGGAGCTGGGCCGACGATGGGGCTGGGCAGGGCAATCATGGGGACTTCTCTGGCTATACCTACCTCTGACCCATTGGGGGAAGCTGTGGGAGCTATGTCCTGCTGCCACTTGCCCAGCTGGTGTGGGGAGGGGGAGGGAGGAAGTAATGCAGGCGTGGCTTGCTCCGGGCAGCAACAGGGCACAGCTCTCGTTCCTAGTGCTGCCGCAGCTGCATCAGCTCTGGGAGTGGGGGCTCTGCCCTGCCACTGCTTGCTACGGTGTGGGGGGCACAGGATGCAGGCGCAGCAGCACTAAGAGCAGGGGCTCTGCCCTGCTGCCACTTGTCCCCTTCTGCCTGGAGCAAGCTGTGCCCACATCCTGCCCCCGCAACCCGGCTGGGCAAGAGACAGCAGGATAGAGCCCCCACTCCCAACCCTGCCATGCCTGCATCCCACGCCCCTCCCCCGCCTCCCTGAGTAACGTGCTTCCCCGCCCTGGCTGGGCAGCTTGTCCCAGCCCCAGCCCCAATCCCTCCCAACCCCAAAAGACTTAGCAGCTGGAAGCAGCTGTGTCAGCTTCCTGATTAGTCTATGGCTGAATCATTGAAGTGGCCAAATCTTTTCCAAAGCTTTTCCGAATCAATTCAGATGCTTTAAATTGATTCAAAGCTTTTAATTGGTCTCCCAATTTTATTTGGATTTGGAGATTCAGTCCCTGAATCAGGCCAAATCTCCTCTGAATCAAATCAGCTACTGAAGCTTTGCACAGCCCTAGTACCAGGTACCACCTTATTGCTTTCTGTTTGCTGCCCATGTAGCAGAGCAGAGCAAGAGGGACACAAGCCCTGACAGAGCTGTTACTACTCATTGTGATTTGCTCCAGGGACATGTGACCTGACGCTTTGACTTTCACAAGTTTCCCTCACTTTCTGTGGGTTCTGTATGTACAAATTTGCTATTAGGTGATGACTCTTTTTATGCCAAAAATTCATTATACGCGAGGTAAATTCACTCTTATGTGATCAGTTTGGTGGAAGCCTGTAATCAGCTACTTTGTGCAGTGTATTGCGGGAGTGACACACACCAAAATATAGTCCTCTGTGTGGATCTCGCTCCTTGCTCATTGTCTGTGACACGTGTTTCTGTAGTGTGTCCTGTGCTTGTGTGCACTATCTGCTGTGGGTGAGTACCAAAATTGTCTTGTAAAAGTGGGAGAGATGGGTCTGGGGGTCAGTACAGTTGAGGTCTTGGAACGTATTCCTATTTGTTGTATTGTAAAGTGTGAATTCAAGTTATGTGCCATTTTCCAGGAATGCATGTACAGCATAAAGTGAGGGAAACCTGTACTTGTGACACTCTCATGGTTCAGTCCTTCATTGTTGTTACTATTGCATGAGTGTAGAAATTTCAGATGATGGTCCTGCAAATACAGAATAGGAAGATGGTCCCAGCCCTCGTGAGCTTGCAGTATAATTTAGCAGCAAGGGAGAAGAAAAGGACACAAAAATTATACTGCAAGCTCATGAGGACTGGGACCATCTTCCTATTCTGTATTTGCAGGACCATCATCTGAAGTCAGTGCAAATAGAAGCAGTGCAAATTTGAGCCAGGGCTTTTTCCCTCAGCACATGTGCTTGGACATGCACTTTGTTGTGGAGCAAATTGTGCCGCTTGGGGCAAAATAATCCTGCCTGGCTGCTCCCGGATCTGAAGCCAGGGGGAGCTAGAGTCCAGGGCCAGCACATGTGCTATCCTCAGTAATATAAAAAGCTGCCCTGTCCTGGCCCCATCCATACAAATAACTGACCTGGCAAGCAGCTCAGGGCTACTCACTCTCAGGAGCTTCTGGGGCCCAGCCATTTGGTATCTGGGGACGCTACCCCTTGTGCCAGCTGGACTGCTGCACCAGCATCTCAAATCCATTTTAAAAAATACCCCCAAATCCATGTGTCACAGGCTGGCTGGCAGTGACCTGGCCCAGGGGTTTTGAAAGGGCAAAAGATGATTGGAGGACTCGGGATTCCCTTTCCACACCAATCAGGACTCAGAGACTCGCCCCCTGCCCCCCCCCCATGTCCCGATTAGCCCCTTGGGTTACCTGGAGGGGTATGACACTAAGGTGTGGGGGGATGTGGGTGCACTAGAAGGGTGCAATAGGCTACAAGATGACCTTGACAGGTTGCAACGGTGGGCGGATGAGAATAGGATGGGGTTTAACACTGATAAGTGCAAGGTGTTGCACATGGGGAGGAAGAACCGGCACCACACTTACAGGTTGGGGAACTCTCCTCTTGCCAGCACGGAGACGGAAAAGGATCTTGGAGTCGTCATTGACTCCACGATGAACATGGGCCGGCAGTGTGGGGAGGCAGTCAAGAAGGCCAATCGTACCCTATCATGCATCCACAGATGCATCTCGAGCAGGTCCAGGGAGGTGATCCTCCCCCTCTATGCGGCACTGGTCAGGCCGCAGCTGGAGTACTGCGTCCAGTTCTGGGCGCCACACTTCAAGAGGGACGTGGACAATATGGAAAGAGTTCAGAGGAGGGCCACTCGTATGATCAGGGGTCAGCAGGGCAGGCCTTATGAGGAGAGGCTACGGGACCTGAACCTGTTTAGCCTCCACAAGAGAAGGCTAAGGGGGGACCTTGTGGCCTGCTACAAACTGGTCAGGGGGGATCAGCAGGTATTGGGGGAGTCCCTGTTCCCCCGTGCGCTGCCAGGAGTGACCAGGAATAACGGTCACAAACTGGCGGAGGGTAAGTTTAGATTAGATATTAGGAGGCGCTACTTCACAGTCAGGGTGGCTAGGGCCTGGAACCAGCTTCCAGGGGAAGTGGTGCAGGCTCCTAGCCTGGGGATTTTTAAAAGGAAGTTAGATGAGCACCTTGCCGGGGTCATCTGACTCCGGTGCTCTTTCCTGCTAAGGCAGGGGGTCGGACTAGATGATCTACCTAGGTCCCTTCCGACTCTAGCTACTATGAAACTATGAAAAGGGGCAGCGTAGGCTGACTCGGGGAGAGATCAGCAAGGGACAAAAAGGAAGGGGCTTCACAGACCTGGCAAGAGCTGAGCCGGTGGGGCAGGAGCAGTGCCCCAGAAGAGCCTGAAAGAGCAGGACCTGCTGGGACCTGTACCTCAGCAGTGCAGGATGCAGGTGTGGCCTCTCACTGGGCTCCAGGATCCCCTGAGAGAGGCTGCAGCCAGCAGGAGAGGCTCGCCCCTTTCCAGCAAGGATCTGAGCAGTGACCTGAGGGGTTCCCAGCTCTGCTTCCAGCTCCTCCAATCAGAGGCTAGGCAGCCCGATGTGAGGCCAGGCTCTGAGAAGGTCAAGCCCCTGAGCAGGCTGGAGCAGTGATACCAGTGGAGGCTGTGTGGCAGTGTTCCTGCCTACTATGTGGTAGATCTGGGTTCAAGTCTTAGTTGAGGTCGTTTGGGGTGAGTGAGATAACAAGAAGCAAATTGTCTTGCAGTGGAAAGGGGCCACTGTGTTTTTCCCTCTTGCTCCCCCTCCAGGTACCAAGGCCCTATGTTTCCTTGTCATTTGACATTTTGTGCCTTTTTATATTTCACCAACCCATATTGTTTGTTCTGCTGTTTGAGTTTTATATTTTGTTAACCTGTTTTGTCAGTGATTGTAAGCATCTAACCTTTGTTGAATCCGGCCCCCTTGGGGTGTTGTAGTGTCCACTATACCCTCTGTTTTATGCCTGTTATGTTCCCAGTATTAAAAGGTATATGGTTAAGTCCTCATTTGTGGTCTGGCTCTGCTCTATAGGGGAGGAGAGTCCTTACACCTCCCACAGCACTTTTGCACCTGGTTTGTTCCCGTCAATAGGAGAGGGGGTACCTCTTGGAGTACTGCCCGGGTAACGCATGTTTTTCCACAATTCAAACAAAAAACCACTCCACACACGTGTGCGCACACACACACACACACACACACACACACACATACACACACACACCCCCTCTCCCTCCCTCTCTCTCTGAGAGACAATGATCAGTTGGTTAATGCTTTATTGGTATATTTACAAAGTTAAAGCAGTGTGAAAGCCTACCAGTGTCTCTGTCATCATGATCAAATAAATTCTAAATACCTATATGTGTTGATATGTACCTTTTGGTTTTCTTTGCAAATGATTGGTGTGTGATGGTAGGATGTGGTGTTTGCAGGAAGGGGTGGGAAGAGGTGTGGGGCAAGGCAGGTAAGTGTGTGTGGAGGGATGTGGGTTGGGGTGTGGGTAGGTGTGGGGTGATTGCTGGGGGGACTGTGGGTGTTGGGGACCTTGTGGGGGAGCTTCTCAGAAGGGGTGGGTCTCCTGGCCCCCACAGGGTGCATCCCCCCCCACAGCATATGGAATGTACCACAGGGCCCCAGCTCCCCATGGAGGGCCACAGCCCCTATTCCCCACAGGGCCCCAGACCCTCCCCCATCCAGGGTCCCAGCTCCCCCTGGAGGGCCCCAGACCCCTGCCCATGGTCCCAGCTCCCCCTGGAGGGCCCCAGCCCTCCTGTCCAGGCTCCCAGGCACCCTGGAGGGCCACAGCCCACCCATCCAGGCTCCCAGGCACCCTGGAGGGCCACAGTCCCCCTGCCCAGGTTTCCAGCTTCCCTCTGGAGAGCCACAGCCCCCACTCCCAGGGTCCCAGACAACCTGCAGGGCCACAGGCCCCCTGCCCAGGGTCCCAGGCAGTCTGGAGAGCCACAGCCCCCCCACCCAGGGTCCCAGCTCCCCCATGGAGGGCCCCAGCCCCACTGCCCAGGGCCCATAACTCACCTTTAGCAGCAGCAGGAGTCACTTTAAGCCACGGTGGCAGGACGCAGTGCAGCATGCGGGGACCGTGTGCTGGACCCAGCCAAGCCCTGCTGGCCCCAGGGACTCTCTGCCACCTGGTCAGGCCATTCCCATGGTGGTAGGACCTGGCGCAGCATGCAGGGACCGTGCACCATGCCCAGCCGGGTCATGCTGGCCCTGGAGCCCCTCTGCTTCTCAGCCAGGTGGCAGAGAGGCCCCGAGGGTGGCAGGACCCGGCTGGGCCCAGCCCACGGTCCCTGAATGCCGTGCCGGGTTCTGCCTCTGCCGTGCTGTGCCTGCTGTGGTGGGGGGGGTGGCACTAGGCGGGACCTGGGCCAGCCCCATGTGGCTTGCTAGTCCGGCTTTGCACCAGAGTGGGTCACACGGCTCTGGGAGGCACGGATCCTGTGTGTACCTCCTGAAGCCCTGTGACCTGCTCCGGTGCAAAGCCGGACTAGCAAGCCACACGGGGCTGGGCCCGGTCCATACCCCCACAACCCAGGGGACATCCCCTCTGCCACTCCCCAACTCCCCCCTCCATACCCTCCTGCCACCCCTCACCCACCTGCATCCATGAACTCCTCCTCACCTACCTTGGACAGCACCGTGGGCCAGAGGCAGCGGGAGAACCAAAGAGACACTCTAGCTGACACTAGAGCATCTCTTTTGGAGGACTCACTCCCTGGCATGGTCTGGTACCATGCCTTGCTCTGCTCTTCTGTGGAGCAGTATTTTTAGACCCCTGGATATCCAGGGGTCTAATTTTCTCCCTGCACTGCAAACTTGCAGAGTAGAGAACCTTTTTTCCTTCCCACACATGCCTCTTGCCCCACCTCAAAGGGGTTTGAGATGGGGCAAGAGGCACGTGCGCACTCATCTGGATGAGTCCTATGTGGCAGTAATTCAGACTCAGTTAAGGAAAGACCAAATTACCTCCCCCAGCTGTGACAAAGCAGCTAGTACAGCTAGAAAGGCTACAGCTTGAGCAGAAACTGGTGGCGAGGAAAGGCTGGAGTTGACCTGGTGAGGTTTCAGGGATACAGGTGGAGAGGAATCCTGGAAGCAGCTAGATGGGGAGAAAGCAGTTCAGGGAAGTGATGAGGGCCATAAGTAGCAGTCTTTAGCTGCCTCACTCAGGATGCCTGGGTTGCTGCCCAGAGAAGACGGTGGACCTGAGGTTCCTATATTCTTCCTCCCTTCTCTGTAGAAGGGGAAGTTTCAACCCTCAAGGCAAAGGGCCCAAAGGGTGTCTAAGTTTGAGTTTTCTGGTATCCCAGGAGGCAGAGGCAGAAAACGTGATGTGATAAAAAGTCGCAGTGCCAGGTCTGGCTACAGGGGGGCACCACAGGCACCGATGAACTCCTTCAACACCTCTAGTCTCCCAGTGGACTCTTTCACCTCTTATATTTTAAGTACTATATTAATTTGCTTTTCAAACCTGTTATCAGTATGTTTCCCCTTTTCAGAAATTTCCACTTACTAGGACCAAGGCAGAGGAAGGACCGCAGGCTCTGCTTGATTTCAGCACTGTGGTGGCAGCCAGCCGTTCCTTTCAACACTTGACCTCTGAAGTGCTGAAAAATGCTTTTGCCGTGGAGATTTGCCTGGTCATCCCGCCGTGTCAACTCATTCTGCACACGTACTCTGTGCATCGACGCCTCCAGGTCCGCGCACAGATCCAGGCAAAGACCAATGCTGTGGAGGCACGTGGAGATTTAGTGAGTGCCTTTCCCTCCTCCACTCTAACTTCCACACTGCTTGTTTAACATGACACTTCATTTATGAATGACTTTGGAGATCAATGCGCTCAGTTGCAACATGCATTACCATATCAGTCTCCATCTATCTAGGAATGAAAAATTACATACAGCAACTCCTCCTTCACTGTTCGAAGCACGAATGATGATGATGTTGGTAATTGGGTGTTTGATGTGTAAAGGATGAAGTTTGTAATCCATTGCTATTGCTGACAGGATGCCTCTGCCAACCCCCAAGCCACGATTTATCTCAGCCATTTAATATCTATGTGTAGGGATATAACGGCGTGTTGGGAACGAGCCATTACAGTCTGTCTGTTCAAGAATACAGGATGTTTTATAATCT
Organism: Crocodylus siamensis; assembly: GCF_052110815.1. Lineage (NCBI taxonomy): Eukaryota > Metazoa > Chordata > Crocodylia > Crocodylidae > Crocodylus > Crocodylus siamensis. The sequence goes on along the minus strand of NC_143396.1, from coordinate 14,902,596 downwards.
CCTGTGAACATTTCTTACTTTAAATGAAGAAAATTAATGGCTCGATTCTGTGCAGAGATGGTGTTACATGTCTGATGTCAGGCAGGACTGGGAGGATGTTGCCACAGGAAAGTGGAAAGTGTTTTTTTTTTCCTTTCATCACTGAAATCACAGGAATCAGGAGCCTTAACTCTTAATTTCCTGTCTGTTATCTATTCCCGGTCCTATTGTATCTGTTGTAATAAAATATGTTTCAGGACACAGCAACATGTAGATCCAGGTTCTTCCTATGGTTTTCTGGTGTTTGAGAACTAGTGTAACAATTTGGACCCATCCCTAAATAGCTCACTTCTTGTTCAGCACAGGCAAGAAAAGGAGGTGCCAGGGTACTGAAGTGCTGAGAAATTAGGCATCAGAGCATCAGGAAAAGGGGCCTTAGAGAACAAAGGCAGATGCTGAAGTGCTCACAAAACAGGCACCAAGCACTGAGAAAATGGGTGATAAAGGACTGAGAATTACATGTGCCAAAGCATTGCAGAAGATCATCCAAATACTGCAACTCTGTAAAACACTGAACAGGTCATAGCTGAAAGGCAGGGTTGTGAACACGGGGAGTGTCCAAACGAGTGTTGTTGGGACCCGTACCTACAGCAATAACCGCCGCGGCACAGCTCAAGCGTATGGTCCCTTGAGGAAGGAGCCAAGAGCCACGTTGTGGGGCAGCATGCTTGTTGGAGGGTGGCTGCTGATGGGCAGTGGGGGACATGGTTTTTCTCTACCCTGCTGGAATGAATGGTTGCTGTTGTTCAAAATATATATATTTTTTTAAAAACCCCACAATGTTAGGGAAAAAAATTGTTGATATTTATGGGGTTTGGGGTTTTTTTTTAGTTTGTTATGAAAAGTTTTGTTGCTTTCTTTTCTTGGCTACTTTTAAAATTGTTTGGGGTTATAGAGTCAAACAGCTTACAAAAATGTTTGTGGACCAAAAAGTGTTTTTTGCTTTGCTTTTTTTTTTTTTTTTTACTATGATTTATCTATGTTCAGGCTCAGGGGTCATTGGGAAAACCGACAAACTGGGAGAGAGAGTACATGCAGATATGTTAAATAAACTTGCTAGAAAGCCTCCTTCATGTACTTTCAAATACGGTGTTTAAAAGGGCACTTTGAATGGAACTCACCGTTCTGGAAAAGAGAACGGTGCTCGGCGATCTTAAAGGAACCCAAACCTGCGATGCTGGAGCTCCTGCAGTGAATACGATGTTTTTCAGTGCACCGTGATTATTTCTGCTGTCTCAAACTCCTGGATAGCTTTTGATGCTTGCATTATTTCTATGGAAATTCAACCCATTAGTTGCTGTTATCAATAAGGTACAGACTGAATCATAACACCCCGTGCAATTGAAGGTAGTCTTAACAAATAGGGAGGGGGAGAGCTAAGCCATCGAATTACAGGCTGCTAGAAGTGACTTTAGAACAACAACAAAAAAATGATTTTCAAACTTCAGCATGGAAACATCGTGAGCTATTACCAGCTATAGAGGATCGTGAGCAGGGATGAGTTGTGCTAACCTAAGGCCTTGAATAGCTCATGGCCTGGGCCGATAGAATTCCAGCCCTGTCATTGAACTGATGCTAATAATCGGTTTCTTTTCTTGAAACCAGAAAATGTTAGACTAGCTATTCACTTGATTTATTGTTGTCACATCTAATTAAACCTCCAAAAATTGTTTTCAAATAACATTAAGGATCAGACTGAAACTCATAAAAGCAGAAAAATTAGTATAAGATTGAAGTTGTCTCTCTAATTCACCGCGCTGTGCCTTTGGGCGCTGTGCTGTGCAAATGGCATGTGTCACTGATTAACACCTCTTCCTTGGGTCTACTGGGAGTGGAGTTTCAGGCTTAACTCTGAATTGTCATGCTTTTATGTGTTTTAAGTCAGGCCACCAATATTATTTGAATGCATTTTTTTTTAGCTTTAATTTATTTAAAAACAAGACCTCCCCACCTAAACAAAGAATGAAAGACAATGTAGTTGACTGATAGATCCGCACAGATCTATCAGCAATATAGGGATTGATATGAGAATAGCAATATCAATCCCAATATAGGAATTGATATAAGAATATGAGCAATATAGGGATTGATTCAACCCTCCAGGAACTACTAGTTGTACCCAGTACAGGTGGCCAGGTAACTCTTTACTTCCTTATGGTATTATCAATAAATTTGATCGCCCTTGTGTACAGGCAGGGAGAGTTAAGCCTGAGCAGCAAAGTTCAGATTCAGATACTGATGTATGTCTTTTGAATGTTCATGGTGGTTTGGGTCTCAGACAGAGAAGTCATTAGCTGCAAAAATTGGATCCAGATCTGAACATCTCCACAATGAAGAGGCCTTCGGACATATCGCTAGAAAATGTACTGTAGGGATTGGTCAGTACTCACAAGTGGATGAATTAATAGGCCTGTTCTGTCTCTAAAATGTATGATCCTACTTTTTCCCATTATCCTCCCCTCATCTATCCATCTTCTAATCGGATATTAAGGCCGTATATTAATTTTTCATAATGCCTGCGACGCTGCTTTATGCGTACCGTTTTGAAAGCTGGTCTTGAAAGGGGCTCAATAATGCGAAGAGCGAGTTCAAAGTTTTCACAGGGCACCCATCACTCATCCCCGCCACCACTGAGCCATAATCCTGCCCTGTCAGCACCAGGCTATGATGGATGTAAATACTGTAAGTAGTCAGTTATTCAACACCAGCTCTGCAACAGATGCATATTAGGTCTAATCCCTCTGTACCACAAGGCACTGTGCTTGTGACAGACCTAAAAGAAAAATGATAGAGGAAGACAGCAGAAGAGCCCTACTAGCAGTCAGCAAAACTGTTTCCAGAATTTTGACAAGCTTTTAATTTGTTTTTCCACTCGTGTTTTAGGCCCAAATCCTGTGATCTGATTCAGGTCTGTGAATGCAGCACTAGGATGTCCTCCATTGTGATCCAGCAGCTGCTCCCATGCCTACAGACATTTACATCCAAGGTTACTTTCCCTTATGAAAGAAGTCTCACTGCTTTCAACGGTGCTGCTTACACTGATGTCATTAAATGTGCTTATGTGTTTGCTAACTGGGTACATAGATTATATCTAAGGTGGGCTTAGTACTAAAACTAAGCCAGGCTTACATTTTCATTTCATTAGTCATTCCATTTATTTGTTCTAGTTAAGTAGTATACGCCCGCCCCTTCTCCTACTTCACTGTAGATCATAATTCCCATACTGCTAAGAGCTGAGAGAGGTTCTCCCTTACACGGAGAGGTGCAGAGGTGTGCTTCATGATCCAGGTCTACCTTGGCCATCATTGTGAAGTTCCAGAATGACTGGTGATACAATATTATCCTAACCAGAATCTGCTTGTGGACCATGCATTTCTTACCATAACTACAGTTGACGCTGTCCCATTTTCAGATACAGCTCAATGGCCTGGAATTGCAACTTGTGGCAACTCCTCCTCTGGCTTTCTTCTGTGCAGGAAAAGACCTGGCCCTTTTAGGTGCCTTGAAGAGTGGTCACAACTGCAAATCCAGAGTGGGGAGAAGCACCACTTTCTAGCCCACAGATCAGCAGGTGAGTCCCTGAAAGGAGCAAGGTTAAACCATCCCCCTCTCCTCAGTGTTTTCTATTTGCTGCCATGGCACTTTCCTGCTCAGAGTGCTGAGTTTTGTGAATACTGCTCTTAGGTGCTGAAGTCTCCCTGTGCGTTGTACAGAGAGCTGAATCCCTTAGTCCCACGGTTGTGGAGTCCACTAGGCAGCAGGGTGCCCTCTGAGTCCACCCAGTGACTGCTTTGACTGAAAACTGTATTTCTTTCACAAGTGCTGCGTTTCTGCATTATCGACCCCATGATAAAAGTGAATAAAGGTGATATTTATCTAGGAAGCTCTCTTGATGTATCCAAATCCTACAGATTCTTCTCTCTCAAATACTGTACATCTTCTTGACTTTCCTGAATGCCTGCTTGTTGTTATCATTATTATCTATCTCACACAGTATCTAACAGATGATCTTGATGTTTTGTAGCCATTTTCAAGTTCAAGTTTCATAACCTCCCATCACTGTGTGATCAAAGGTCAGGTTAGCATTATCAAGGTATGCTATATAACCCTTGGTGTGTGTTGCTACCTGTGGCCATGTCCAGATGTTTGGGCCCTGTCGTGCCAGGTAGCTTTACCCCTGCTCAGCTCACGTAGCAGTGGCCAGATATGCTCCCTGAGAGAAGAGGGCTCCCTTTTACAATGGAGAGACCTTGCCGACTCAGGAGTAACTATTTACAGATTTTAATTGTATATTGTAATATGCAAGGAAATATTAAATGATATTAAACATTTGAAGTACTCTATTTACAATACGACAAGGGTGAGTCTATACAAAAATCAGAGTTCATAACTATTTACACTTAAGAGATGATCAGGTTGATGGGTACAAAGCTAATAATTTATACACTGTGCTAAATACTCATCATATTAATCCCCCAATTAATTATTCACAACTAATGATTGTTTACCCCAATTTATGCCACAGGGTGGGACCACATTGCAGGCTCTTCCCAACCCTCTTTGCTCTGCACATGCTTCTTACTACCACCGCTGGGGGCAGGGAGACACCTGGGTTTAAGGGGAGCCACCCAGCCAATGTCTGGGCTGGAATTTACCTGGGCCCCCAACCTGATTTTTTTTTTTTTTTTTATTATAATGTTGAATCCCCTTGCTGGGGATAATCCCAGACTAAAAGCATGGCATCCCAGCTGGGACAAAATTGATGGTAGTTCCTGGCAAGGTGTCCCTGCTGGGACAATCTTCTTCAAGCATTCAGGAAGAGACTGATGTAGGAGACTCTGAAGGTAAGTGCCCCTTAAACTGCCTGTTACACCTTTTTCTATAGCCAACAGTATGCAAGGGAGCAATGTAGTGGACATGGCAACTGTCTGCCTTTGGTTCTTCGCCCCTGATGATCAGGTACTGATTTATAGCATGATCAAAAGAGGGTGGGGATGGAGTGTCCGGAGTGAGGCTTTAACTCACACCTCTGGATCCAAAAATCAGATGCCTTAACTTCCTTGCTGCAACACCCCTCTTCATAGCTGAAGTGAGTCTCGTCCCAATTCTGTAGACATGCAAGCTGAGGTATGGGGAAATTGCGTGAGGCTGCACCGTAGAGCCAGAGCTATAAGTCGATGCTGCCCATCCTGGGCTGCAGTAGGTCACATCACTCTGTTTGCTAAACCTTGTCAGCAGCTGTTGGGGAGAAAAAATCTTCTTTTGCTTTAGTCCAGCAAAGGCAATTTTTGGCTGAGAAGATGAGCTTTCACACTCCAGTGTGCAGGCTAGCAACCTGGACTCGGGCAGACTATCAACTACAGCAGCCTCCCAATGTAGGGATTTTCCACTGAAAATGCTCAACCTCCTGTCCTCAGATGTTGAAATGTATAGATTTATCCACATGAGCATGTTAAATGATTGCAACCATCCTGAGGAAACAGAGGAGGAGAGTCAGTTTCTTTGGTCTCCAGCTTCAGAGGACAGTATCTTGACTTGTGCCCAAAAGCCAACGGGGAACCACATCACTGCAGACAGCATAGGGAACTATGTGCCTGTGATCTATCCAACAAAAACGCAGGCCTCCGACCACTGTGCTCAGTGACCCTTGGAAGGCCACATGAGTGAAAAGTTGCATTAACATGAAATGTAAAAACAAATTTTTCCTGCTGCTGTTGCTAGACAAGGTGGTGCGTCTGAGAATGATACAGTTCAGTTGTTCCAAAATGCATGATTTTAATGTTTTGATAGGTGTTACTGTTTCAAACAACCCATTCCCTCAGTTTTGTCCATCTCCTCAAACTGCATGAGCAACTTATTGTAAAGGAAAGAGCTAAAACTGGGATTTGGATGAGGGGGGGAATGAGGGTTAAAGACGTACCTAGATATACATGTTGTGGCAGGGGGCCTACTCAGGGCCAGCATTCACCATCAGCCCACCTACCTGCCGAAGGGGCAGTCTGCCCAGTCTCATCTGCTACAACTTGCTGTTTAAAAAACTGCTGTAAAAATGTGAGAGGCTGCCCATTTACCGCCCTGATGCCTAGTGTATTGTACACAGCTCCAACCTCTCCCCTGCTGTGTCCCATGCCTTGCAGATGGCATCCAGATTATTATCACACCTCCAGCTTAAGGCCAGGCCAACTCAGTCCTGTGTTGGGCCTCTTGCATTCTGCCCTTCACTGGGCCATGTACATACCACTCACTCTCCCTCGGCCTCTTCCACCCTGCCCCTCGCTGGGCCACTCTCAACCTGCCCTGCAGCCACTTTCAGGCCATTGGGCTTCACTACCCACACCCTGGCTGGTGCACAGGCAGCACCTTTAGGTCGCTCGAGTGATCCCTGCTTTACGAGGCACCAACCTTATGCCCCACACTGGGCTGAACTCAGCCCCTTGCCCTTCATCAAGCTATTTCACAAGTTCACATTCTTATGGGGGTTGGCCCGTGTGCTGCCCTTCAGGCTGCCTCTACAGCCCTACTCAACACCCCCCCCGGTGCAGCCCTTCAGGTCAGCCCTGCAGCTCTACTCTACATCCCCAACACAGCATCCTTCAGCCCGCAACAGCGCACCCGACTCTGTGCGGGCCCCCACTCAAACTTCTGACCCCTCACTGGGGCCGCTTTAGCTCCCCCCCTCACTGGGGCCTCTGGGATCTTACACCCCATCGTGCTCATGGGTCCATAGACGTGCCTGGCCCTCATGTCTGTCCCTAGATATGGGTAACCCACCAGGATGTGGGAGCTGGCGTTATAAGGCACCCCTACACACCTTTCACCAGGGAGACAACTGCCCTGGCATTTTTGGGGAACTACCCTGCCATGGGCAGTCCCACTAGGCCATCCTTCCCCAGTAGGGTGTAGTTTTTGGTCATACCCAGGACCAGGAGCCTGAGAGATGTGTCGCTAATCTGGAAGATTTTCCCTGCTTCTAGAGGCACACCCCAGAGATTACCAAGGGTTAGTCTCTGGAAGTGAGAAAAGCCTCCACTTCTAGAAATGGGCCGTGGAGATTGCCAGGGGTGTGCCTGGAGAAGTGGGCACAGACTTTCCTTGCCTCCAGGGATGTGCACAGAGATCACAAGGGGCACATCTCTGGAAGTGCTTGGAGATCTCAGAGCTGTATCTCTGGAAGCCGGGGAAGCCAAGCAGGCACTCCTGAGGCTTTCGGGGCCTGATCCGGTGCAGGAATTCCTGGGGTGCACGGGAGTGAGCCCCTCAAGCCCCAAGAGCACCTGCCTGGGGCAGCTGGGGGGTGCAAGCAGCTCCAGGTTGTCCACATTCTCTCGCCACAAAGCAAATAGGTATCTGCTACAATAAAGCAGCACAAATTATTACTATCTTCTCTCGTGACCACATTGTGATCTGACAAAGAGTATGGATGTCTATTTGCTTGTGTTTTGTGTCACTGTACAAATGTTTGTGGTGACAAAAGGCAACATCTGTTTTCATCCTTAGTTCTGTGCAATATGCCTGGCCACCATGACAGTAGGAAACCATATTTTCTAAAGTATAATGAATTAGCTCCCATGTTCCATTTAGAAAAATCATTTTCCTTCATTTAATTTTCAGAGCCATTGCTGTGTTAAGTAAGTGGAGGATTGGCTGCTGACACTGTTGAATAAGGAAAGGGAGTATATTTTGTTAAAGGAAATTGGTTTTGGATGTGATTCCTTTTTAATTCATCTTTCTTTCTTTAACTGAGCTATAATATGCTCAGATAAAAGACGGCCAGGCCTGACTTGAAGAGGCTTTTTCATATGAGCACTTACTTGTGCAAGTAGTACCCCACTGACTCAGGTGAGTCAGGCTTTGCAGAACTGCTCCCTAAGCTTGTAAAGTTCCCACTTTCCACTACGTGTCCTCTCCAAATAGTGAGTGTTGATGCAGGCAAGGAGCTCAAGATGCCCACAAAACAGTGGGCGTATCATAATTGAGTTCCAGAACCCAGAAAAATAGTAAAAGCAACTGCCTGATTCTTTTAAGCAGTGACTGCCCCACAGCTGCTGTTCCAAAACATAAAAACAAGAAAACCCCATGATACTGCATTTTTCAACGCCAACTCAGAGTTAATTTGAACAGTAAAAGCTTTCTGTTTTGGTGTCCAAAGGACTGTGCGGAGAAGCTGGTTCTATAAGTGAGTACTTACAATCAAGTCATGACTACTCCTGCAGAGCACAGGTGCAGGAGAGACACAGGGCACAGACACTAGTGCAGCTCCATGGTCTAACTCATGGAAAGCACTATGAGTTAGACAGATCCTCCTGATCCAACAGACATTAGCTGTTGGGTTGGGAAGGTGGGAAACTGAGCTCCAGTTTGGCACTGATTCAGGGAGAGAGGCTGTATCTCTGCAGTTTCTTTCCTAGCCCTCACCCTCTCTCTGCTGGCCCTTGGTGCTGTCTCGGGATGGAAAGGGGAGAAGGCAGGGGTGGAAGAGCCATTCTGGGGTTTCCCCAGCCTGTGCTGTAGAGGGGGGTGGATTGGGGCTCCCCACTTCGGGGGCAGTAGGGGGAGGCGCTAATCCACCTGCCCCATGCTCTAGCAGTAGCCACCTTCATCTGTAATTCCTATGACTGATAAAAGCTATGGACTGATTTTTCAATGACTTCCCAACAGCAGCTATTCCAAAAAATAAAAATCAGACGTGTCTAAAATCCCATGTTATGTAAACTTAATGGGTTTATGTATAGCAACTGATCAAGGGGCTAAGGACTTTGACTGTCTCTCCACTCTCTCCATAAATTAAGTAGTAGGCATGTGCGAAGCAGGCCCTATTCAATTTGGATTCGGCCTGAATCAGGGACAGTGATTCGATTAGTTGATTTGGATCACTATCCCCGATTCAATTAAACCAAATCCTAATCTGAAGATTCAATGCTGATTTGGAGAATCAGGGATTTGGACATAGACACAGCTGTAAATGTTTCTTTTACATACCTTGAGGTACTGGTGCGGCTTGTGAAAGCTGTGATGCTGGGACTCATGGAGCGTCCCACGGGAGTGCAGGGGGGCCTCCATGTGCTCAGTGGTGAACCCAGAAGTGGACCAGAAATACTTCTGGTGTACTTCTGGGTCTGCCAGGGAGCATGCTGGGGGGGGACCCACACCCCTCTGGCTCAGCGATTGACCGTGGGGGAACCCCAAGTGTCCACCCAGACCCAGGAGGCACCAGTCGCAGCGTGCTCCCCAGTGGACCCAGAAGTGGACCAGAAGTAGCTCTGGTCCACCTCTGGGTCTGCTGCCGAATGTGCTGAGGAGCCCCCCGCACTTCTGTGGGACACTCCACATGCCCCAGCATCACAGCACCGACAAACTGCCTGGTACCTAGAGGTATGTAGAAAAAGCATTTAAAGCTGTGTCTATGTCCGAATCTTTCCGCATCTCTCCGAATGGATTCGAAGACTTCCGATTCGATTTGGAGAGATTAAAGGGTCCTTGATTTGATTTGGAATCAGAGATTTGGCCACTGCATCAAGCCAAATCTCCACCAAACCAAATCAGGGACCAAAGCTTCGCACGGCCGTATTAGGTACTGTTCTGAGACTGATCCTCGTTCTTTATGGTGTGTGATTCTGGAGATGCACCTGATTTTTCCATTGATAGATACTCGGGTTACAGTGTTGTAATCTCCTTTAAGAAAGGGTGTTGGCTGGCACTTCAGTTAATAAATTTTCCTTCCCCTACCTGTGAACTATCCAAATACTTGAGGGGAAGTATCAGGCTGTAGATTCTTTTGGGAGAACTTTGCTATACGTGAAGGAAGCGACCATCTATGTTCCTTGGAAAGTAGCCTCAGGGCACTCTGTGTCGCCCGTGGCTCTTAGCAGCCACTTTAGCTCCCTTGGTTTCTGTTTCCTTCTTTAAATAAATCTGTTTTGTCTGAAAAGTTCTGGGGACCTGCAACTTCCTAAAGAAATTCTCCTGTTGCTGATGATGTTCAGAAAAGGCTGTCATACATCATTTCTGATAACATTGTTTCAATGGGGAATAATTTACAATGGGTTCTTGATCATTCTAAGCTTTGGACTACAATTATTGGGATTCAGCTGAATAAATAAAGCCAATATTTCCCCTTTTTCCTCCTTTCCCGGTCTCCATGTTCATAATGGGATCATTGTACTCAGAGAGTAATGCAAGCGGCATGTGCATGTGCAGGAAAGACCTGCACCGTGTAGCTAAAATAATTTCTTTATTCCAGGACCTGTTAATGAATAATAAGATTTGCACTCAACACTGTCTTCCATTCAGTAATATTCATTAGTATTTGGAGAATCTGGCTAAAGACCCTGGCTTACTGGCTGGTGAATTTTTGTCTTGCATAGGACAGGCCTGGAACCAATATTTCAAAATAGCTATCCCTCTTTTCTCTCTTTTTAGACAATCAAACCTAATGGGACAGTTTCTCCATCACTAGAATTTCCCATATTTGACTGTACCACAGGGCCATTCATGATGCAACCATTTCAGGCAGGTGTCTGTCTGATCTGCTCTTGAACATTTCCAGGAATGGAGCATCCATCACCTTTTTAGTAGCCTGTTCAAATGCTGGACCACTCTCATAGTAACACCTGCTGCATTTTGAGGCCATTGCTCCTAACTTTCTCCCCTACAGTCACAGAGAAAAAGCCTTGAATTTGTGTGTTGTTCCTTTGTCCACCTGGGAGAATGAACTCCTAATAGATTAACTCCCTGCACATAATCTTTAGTCCCTTTCACAGCTCTAACAAGCACATATTTTGATTAAAAAATCTGTTCCATTTCCAGCTGGAACTTGTCATGTCCTTCAGGACTCACCTCATCCGATGTATCCTCATCGTGACGTGCCATATTTTGATCCCATAAAGATCTTCTGCGGGTAGAGTCCCCCTTTTGTCTGCGTGTGCTGGCATGCCAAATCGCATGTGCTTTCAAAGCCGTAGGAGAGCTATCTGTTCCCAAGAAAAGCAAATGGAAACAAATGCAAAGCATTTCTATGTTGCCAGGCATCTGGGCTTCTCGTTCCCATTAATTTGTGCTGGGTCTTTCACTAAAATATCTCTAAGCCGTGAGAGAACAGTGAAACAGCCTTCCTGCTGAAATGAATGGCTCGATTGCTCTGGTGTGGTTTGCCTGTCTTCACCTTGGTCATAATGGAAGAATAGGGCTTGTTTTATTTGTGGGGAGTATTGGCTTCATACGTGCAAATCCAGCAGACGCTGAACATCTGATAAAGCAAGTGCTCTGCTCCTCATAGTTGTCAGGAAAAGGAGACTTGGTAAGGTCAGAGCTGGTAACTCAAAAAGTTCACTCTGTACTCCGGTAAGCCACAAGAAGGCCCTACATCTCTTACATGCAGGCAGAAGTACTTTTCATTCCTGCCAATAGTGGAACGAAGAAGGGGAGCAGTTTATTCCAGTGATAAGATCTGGATCTGAGATATCAGAGGCAAACTCAGATCAGAAAGTGGATGCAAGCCGACTTTCCAGTCCAATCTGATATAAGAAAAGTAGCAAATCAAAAAGGCAGTGTCCCTTGTGGCTCATCTCCATCCAGAGTTAGGTCTTGTGGGCAGATTTTCTCCTACACTTCTTTCCGCCATCTGCTTTTTATTCTTCAGGGATGACAAAAGTTACACTGTTCTGGAGGGGACATTTTGTCTGCATGAGCTAGAGGCAGCAGAGCCTGTGCCTCCAGGTAAAATGTGCTCAGGTCTCTGGGTGAGAAAAATCGTGGGAATCCCTCTGACAGTCTTGGACCTCCAAAGTCTATGCAAGGTGATGAAGATGTCAGAATCCAGGTAAGAGACTCTAATTTCTCCAAGCTTCACAACCTTCTCAGGAACCCGCCTAAGTCCAAAGTGATTTGGAAGAAAGCTCTTTTGCAATTGCTTTGGTTTGTCTGTGGGAATCACTGCTTTTCTTTACAAAATATTACTTTGCTGTGTCTCCTCTTCTCTCAGAAGGGGCATAAAACGAGCAACCCGAGGGTGTTAGGCACTTGTCTCTACCCCACTGTTACCTGCACATTCGAAAGGAGTTCATAGGAAGTGACCCAAAGAACCTTTTCCATAATTCCCAGTCTTATCTTAAGGCCTCTTTTAGCCTCCTGAGATCAATGGACAACTTTATACCAATTTCAGAGAGCCCCATAGCCCCCCTCAGAAGATTTTTCATCTATGGGTGAAGGTGACTATAACCGGAAGAGAGGTATAGAGCAAATGTCCCAGCCCCGCAGGCTGGGGTGAAGACACAGGCAGAGGAATCGGTTAGCTGTTTCAAAAGTGAAGGTCCTCAGGCTTTGCAAAGGATGAGGCGAGGTCCTTGGCCAAAGAAATGATACAGTGGACAGACAAAGTACAGCAGCACCACCATGGGCATTTATATTTGTTTTCAGGGGGTTGAGTAAAAATAGACTCATACTTCTATGAAACCCTCCAAAAAGCTGCCAGCAAAACCCATTTCTCTCAAGCTGAAAAGAGTCTTGTTTGAGCCTCACGTGGGTTAAGTGCAACCACTTTCCGTCAGCTGTAACCACGATGTAAGCGACTTTCTCTATGTGTAACCCAGGCAGAAACACCATTAACCAGCTGCTCCCCATTTGCAATCATCTGGAACTAGCTGGAACAAACCCCAAACTGCAGTGCACAGACTCAGCATGGGACAAAGCACGACCCCTTCCAGAATCAACATTCAGCCACTGGCACAAATTCAGAGCCCTCCTTTAACAGTCCTCCAAACAGTCTTCCCTGTGGCCAGGAGCTGCGTTTCAGCTTGCTTGGTTCTGGATGGTAAAGGCTGGTCTTGGGTGGTCCTGGCAGATTAGTTTTAGCACTGGGAAGAAATATGCTTGAGTGCATTATTGATGTTCTGAGCTAGATGATCTTTGCTACGTCAGAGTGCAACAGATGAGACTATTAAAGGTTTGCATTTGTTTCAACTTTTGAATTCCAGGCATCTTACAGCCCTGGCTGGGAAGGGTTCTGGCTAATTACAAATGGTTCTTGGTGAGGGGTAGTTAAGGTGCCTTGCAGTGAGATCTTGGCTGGGCAGGGGTTTTCTTGCTTGGCTTTTGGGAGTTTAACTTGGGGGGGAGTGGTAATGAGCAGTGTTTGTGATACTGAGTGTTATTTTAGACAGATTCAAGGGACTTGCAGTACTGCAAATATCATAGTTCCCATATCTATGTCTGGCTTTGCACGTAGCCCCAAAGTTTTCCTTCTTATTCGTTAAAACCCAAATCACATTCTAGTATGGAGACAGTAAAATCCATGCAAATGGCTTCACGTGATTATACGAAAAATAGTGCATGAGATCCTGCAGGATTTGCCTAGGGAAAGTCCTCGTCTTCAAGAGTAGGCTTGCACTCATTTGATAGGGTTTAAAAGGCTTTCAGTACAGTTTGTATGGCATCAGTGTTTGTACCTGTAACTAAAGGTGTCAGGTGGAACTGCCAAGATTTTCATCTGCTGTTAACTTTAATGTTATAAATCTTCTCAGTGTCCATAAATGAGAGATTGGTATCAGCCCTCGTGAAAAGTTTGCCCTAAATATTGCACCTCCTGAAAATGTTGGGACAGAGAATTGGAAAATGAATGATGGAGCCTGGGTTCTTATCTTCTATATCAAGCAAGAATGAATTAGACCTGTAACACTGCTCCCGAATCATTCACTTGCCTTGTTGCTGAGTTAATCAAACGAGTAACCAATCCCATTGACACCAGTGAGACTACTTTTGGAAAGAACATGGTCATTGATGTAGGAGGTTCATAAAGCTTGTAACTGAACACAGAGTCTTACCTTGTAGTGATGCTATAATCCCTGGAAAATATGGGCCTTACAAAAATCAGGCTGTAAGGTAAGTTTCAGGCAGTTGTTTCAGTAACTATTCTGAATATCTTTATATGATCCATAGTCAGTATGGTCTTCCTGCTTTCATAAAGAATTGAACCGAAAAAGGTGGTGGACATTAAACAATCTTACAGTGTAATCCTTTTATATATATAAATGATATATATATATAATCATATAATCATAAATGAAATGGAAACTGTACAACATGAAAAAGAAAGAAGCCAAACTCGACAGTGACATATATTTTCTAAGCCTATGCAAGAAACACAACCTCATTCCCAGAGGACTAAACATCCACAGTCCTCAGACTACTACACACAACTCCAAATATGCTTCATAGCGATGCAGAAGAACTTCAGAGAAAATTAGAAATCATTTACTTCACCTAAACTACTCCAAAAGAGAGAAAATCCAGAAGGAAATCACCACATGCTACAACAATTTAAAAGACTGAAATCCAGACATCTTCCCTAATAAAATACAATGGATACAAAGAGACTACAAAATGTTTTCTATAACATTCACCCTACATAAAAAGAATAAATGGAACAAATTACTCCAAGAACAACTTTCCCAGCCACAAAACAACCATCAGAGGAACACCACCAACACTGTACAACCTTCCAACCTCAGACTTGATGAAACCGTGACCAGCCCTCAAATATCATCAATCTCTCCACACACACGCTTCCCAAAACTGAAAAATCTGTCCTTTCTAAAGGCCTAAATTTCTGTCCAGAAAACCCCCCTACTAAAAGAAGTATGGAGAACTAGAAGAATTCTTCTGATGCCTCTGCCTCAAGGAATATTTCCATGACCAAAATCAATCCACTTCCAACAACAACTCATCCTCTGACAACATTGAGGAAAAGATCAATCCCCAAACCTCCAAAAAACCATCAGATTGGACACCTCACAGTGGATGAAACCCTAACCTGGGCTGCTACATTGACTGCTTCAGGGAAAGAATGAACAATGAAATAATCAACAACACATGCCACCATAACGACCTCTCTCTACCAGAGACAAAGGCCACAGAATCTCTAAGATCTAACCACCAAATGGTAATAAAACCAGCAGATAAAGGAGGAGGCATAGTCATCCTAAACCGTGAAGACAACATAAAGGAAGCCAACAGACAACTCTCTGACACCAGCTACTAGAAAGAACTACAAGAAGACCCTACTCCCCGATTCACCATGAAATTTAATAATACCATCAAATAATTTTCATCAGGAGCACAAGAAAATCTGCAGACCTTAATCCCCCCACTACCCAACCCATGGACTTTTTACGTGCTCCCTAAAATCCACAAACAAGGAAACCCTGGCAGACCTATCATATTCAACCATGGGACCCTAACTGAGGAAATATCAGGTTTCGTTGAATCAATCCTAAAACTGCTTATCACCCAAAGAGCAAGTTTTGTCCAAGAAACTACAGGCTCTCTACAGAAACTTAAAAACATAGACCACCTTCCCAGCAACACCCTCTTAGCCACCATGGACATTACTAGCCTATATACAACATCCCACAACAGCAAGAGCAAGATTACAACTCAGAGTACAGACCCAAAGATATTACTGACCTTACACACTTCATCCTCATACACAACAATTTCACTTTTAATAACCAATGCTTCCTCCAGACCATGGGCACAGCTATGGGCACCAAAATGGCCCCACAGTATGCCAACCTTTTTATGAGCCACCTGGAAGAAGAAGTCCTCAAGGAATGCACCTTCAAACCTTTGCTACACTTAAGATATATCGATGACATCTTCATCATTTGGACTGAAAACCTGCAATCTCCAATTGAGTTCCATCAGAAATTCAGCCATCACCATCCCTCCATCCAACTTTCTCTAGAATACTCCAGTACCAACATCTCCTTTTTAGACACGATGATCAGCATCCATAATGGCAAAATACAGACCTTGTTATATAAGAAACCCACAGACCAGCATACACATCTGCACAGAACCGGCAATCACCCTAAGCACACCAAAAAACTTGTGATATACAGCCAACCCGAATTTGCACTAAGAACACCTGGGATTGCCTCCTCAGCAATCTTAAAAAGGCTTTCACCCAACAAGGGCACTCCTTCAGAGAGAGAGATCGCACGTTTGAAACAGCCACCCAAATACCACCTGAAGAACTGCTGCAGTACAAAATAAAAACCTCCACGAATTGCACACCACTGGTTATGACATATCACCCCTCCCTCAAACTCATACGGAAAATCCTCAAACAATTGCAGCCCATAATAGAAAGAGACCGTATTCTTAAAGACATCTTCCCAGAGCCACCCATCCTAAGTTTTGAACAAGCACCGAACCTCACTAACCTCATCACCAGAAGCAAACTTCCTCAGAACCAAAACACACTGAATGGATCCAGACCATGCCACGACAAGAAATGCAAAACCTGCCCAAACACCTCCACCACGCCCGCAATTACTACACCCCAAAACAGAGCCATCAGCATTCCTACATTTTACAGCTGCACTGCCACAAATGTAATACATCTCATCCAATGCACCAAATGCCCAGATGGAAAATACGTAGGAGAGACCAAACAACAGCTGTGCACCAGAATGAATCCACCCTGGAAATCGATCGAAGACAGGAATACCCAACTACCTGTGGGGGCACATTTCTCACAAGAAAACCACTCTCTCTCCAATCTCTCAGTCCTGATCCTCGAAGGGAACTTACAAAACACTTGTCAGAGATGAGCCCATGAACTTCACTTCATCAACCTCCTGGATACTAAAAATCATGGACTAAATATAGACATTGGATTTATGACACATTATAACCTGCCTGACATCTGACTCCCCAGGTACCTCTCCACTATTCATCCCCTTTCTCTCTGCCCTCCGCCCGTCCCTCCACCACTGACTCCTCAATTTCCATCTTCACTGACGGCTTGTCTTGCCTGTATACCAGCCCAGCCTGTGACTTCTTTACTTTTCATTCCCTCCAGGAAGAGCACATGCCCACTGCAGAAACTTCTTCAGCCTGATAAAAGGTTTTTAAACCCGAAAGCTTGCTTTAAAAAAATGTTTTTCCAACTATTTCAGTTGGTCTAATAAAAGATATCAGATTCACTCAAAGAACTTTGTCTTACAGTATAATAGTATTTTTTCCCATGAACCAAATCTTGCATGGACATTACTCAAAAAAGCCACCCTTAAATTGTTAAAAAATTTCTCTCTCTCTCTCTCCACCCCCCCATATATATATATATATATATACACACACACACATGCATACATATATCTTTCAAATACCCTGCTTACTTTCTTCTATTATTAGGCATTTAAGACTTGTATTTTGAAGCAACATGTAAAAGGTGGCTAGTGTAAGGGAAGGACCATACCTACAGGCTGGGGAACTCCCCTCTTGTCAGCACAGAGGTGGAAAAGGATCTTGGAGTCATCATTGACTCCAAGATGAACATGGGCCGGCAGTGTGGAGAGGCAGTCAGGAAGGACAACCGCACCTTGTCATGCATCCACAGATGCATCTCGAGCAGGTCCAAGGGGGTGATCCTCCCCCTCTATGCGGCACCGGTCAGGCCGCAGCTGGAGTACTGCGGCCAGTTCTGGGCACCACACTTCAAGAGGGATGTCGACAGCATGGAGAGGGTCCAGAGGAGGCCACTTGCATGATCAGGGGACAACAGGGCAGGCCCTATGAGGAGAGGCTACAGGACCTGAACCTGTTCAGCCTCCACAAGAGAAGGCTGAGGGGGGATCTTGTGGCCTGTTATAAAGTAGTCAGGGGGGATCAGCAGGCATTGGGGGAGTCACTGTTCCCCCGAGCACCACCAGGAGTGACCAGGAACAACAGTCACTAGCTGGCAGAGGGTAGATTTAGGCTAGATATCAGGAGGCGCTACTTCATGGTCAGGGCGGCTAGGATCTGGAACCAACTTCCAAGGGAAGTGGTGCTGGCTCCTACCCTGGGGGTCTTTAAGAAGAGGTTAGATGAACACCTTGCTGGGGTCATTTGACCCCAGTACTCTTTCCTGCCATGGCAGGGGGTCGGACTAGATGATCTACTCAGGTCCCTTCTGACCCTAGAAACTATGAAACTATGACCGTTCAACTGTAGACGTTTAATGGGGAAAAATATTACCCCTAAATTATTTGTTCCACTTTGGATTTCCACTTTTTAACTTTATAGTTCTTTTGGTTTTGCATGAGTTTGGAATAAAAAGGCCCAATTTATCTGTTCTGTAAAAGGTCTTGTATTGTGAACCAAATCACAGTGCCTCTTAAAAAATTACAAAAACCCTCTTTGCAACCTGTAATCATAGAAGAATTCTTATTATAAGAAAGTAGGATTAATAATGCATGTAATTATAATATACAATTTTCTTTAGGCTTTTCTAATTATAAAAACATTACAGATAACATCAACAGTGTGATTCTGAAATGCCTCTCATTTATTATATAGCTCTCTTAATCAATGCTCTGCCAGTGGAAATCAAGTCAGAATGTTATTATGCTCTCTCCTTCTGGATTTAATTACAGCAGTAACTCATGGCTCAAAGTCTGAGAAAACACACCAGGCAGTTTATAGCTTTGAAGAACAGCTATTAATCCTACCATCTACCTTCTAATAGAAGCCGATGAAAGCATTTTTAAAAATCTTTCTGCTTGAAGATAAACACAAGTACGTGGAGTCTCGAGACTGGAGCGTGGAATGGTCCAACTTCCATGCCTAATTAGAGCTTGCATCACTGAACAGAAGGCAAAGAATACATGCCTGCATGAAGTCTTAGGCCCAGATTCTTGAGGGTGCAATTTTCTTTACACAAATGGTAGTTTATGTTGTAGGGGTCTTATAGTCGTGATCTTGCATCTTTCAAGTCAGTGTACACTGTGCATCCAATAGGGGAAAATACATGAGGCCAGGATGACAGCAAGCCAGAGGGAGGGTGTTGAAGTGAGACGGATGCTGCCCTGGAAGTGGGGAACCCTGGATTCCAGCCCTATTCCCACTGGGGCAGAAACCATCCCAGTGATATTTATTCATTTAATCCAATGAATATGAAATGAAGAAGTGCAATGGAGCAGCTTCAAAGGGAAGGTGCTCTGGGCAACACCTAGCTTATTCCCTGCTTTTTAAAGTACTTTGCTGAAAGCAGAAAACAGGTTAAAATGTTCCCTGATTGAGGGGGGTGTGGAATCCTCCTCTCCTGTTCCTAAGTGCCCTAAAAGCTAAAACTATAGCTGGTGCTGAAAGTGGTCTTCATGGGCAGATCTGGGATTTTGAAAAGAGCTAAAAACTGTTTGCAGGGCTGTGAAATAGGAGAAGAGAGATTAGGAGTAACTAAGAGACAGCAAAATTTTAGGAAGAAAAGTTAGAACAGGGATCAGCACTCTTTTTGCCTTCATGTGCCACGCTCTTGCATGGGTGCCGGGGGTTGCCTAGCCCAAGTTAGAACGTAAGAACTGTCATTTACCGAGTCAGATCATAGGTCTCTCTTGCCCAGTTTCCTGACAGCAGCAGGAGGCGCCACCACTTGCCCCTGGCTGCTGCTGGAGCTGGGCAGGGAGCCCAGCCTGAGGAGCTGCTGCAGACTCCTGCTTCTCCCCACCACCTGGACCTATAGCCTCCCACCTCGCCAGCACCAGCCACCACCTGCTGCCATGGCTGCCTGTAGCCAGAGGGGACCCCAAAACGCCAGTGGGGCCCCTCTACTAGCACCACCACCTGCTGCCTGCTTGCTAGCTGCTCCAGCAGCACCCGTGTGTTTGTTCTCCTGTGGTAAGTCCCATGCTTCACTCCCCCCCCGTGTTTGTGGATGGCTGAGTAAGCCAGCAGTGTGCTTCCCCGCTTCTTCCTCCTGTGTGTGTCCCTGTTTATTTTATTGCATTTCCCCCATTTCCAGCCCCAGCTCAAGCCCCTCACATGCACACCACCCCCACATGGGCTCACCAACTAGTGCAGCCAAAGGAGGTACCCTGGACCCCCCCCCCCAACAGCAAGCCACTTTTCTCTCCCCAAGTGCCTGCTTGAATGGCTTCATGGGCTCCCCCTCTCACAACCCACCTGGCCACTTTCCACCTAGCTTCCAGTGGCAGGGCAAGAGCCCCCAGTCAGGGGGCTGCCAATGAGCTGGGAGAGACCCTGCAGAGCCAAGGGGCTCCCCCTAGCTAGTCTCTCCCAGAGAGGGCCACAGGACTCCCCAAATCCTGATGGGGAGGATTCTCTTTCACATGCCTCTGGGGAGGGCACTAATGCTACCCAGGTGCCTAATTTGTCTCCTGCAACCCTGGTTGCCACCCCTGCCACAGACCCCAGCATCTCCTGTGGCCTCGGTTCTGAAGCGGGGAGAAGCGTGGTCCCCCACCAAATGCCATTCCAACCCTGAGGGGCACCCTGCACAGGAACCCCTGCCATCTGCCCTGCCACTCCCCTGCTACCCCCTCTGCCACCCTGAGGGGCTGGATCTCTTCCTCCCCCAGTGTTGGGGATGTAGTGGACCAGGGGAGGGAATACTTGGCCCACCTGGCATCCAGGAGGACCCACTGAATCACAGGACCAGGAAGAGGATGACCGGGAGTTTGTGGGCTCCGTAGAGCCTGCAGACCTCTTGGCCCTAGTGGTACCCAGGGAAGAGGTGCAGCTCACCCTGGAAGGCTGGGGGGATTTCCACCAAGTCCTCAACTCAGTGAGGGCTCCGATGGGGGAAGGCAAGGGGAACAAGCTGTGTAAGGAAAAAAAGTACTATTGGGCCCTGAGCTTCCACGATGCTCTCTGCACCTTTGGGAGGGCAGCAGGATTCCCAATGGGCTCTGCAGATGGTGTTTCCTCCTGAAAAAGCCCTGCCCAACCTAACAACACCCCTCACCAATGAGGTCCCTCATGGTGGTAACCCTCAACATGTGCAGCTGCAGGATGGGTCTCCACAGATTTCAGATGTTCTCCTTCTTTGGGGGGGGGGATACCCCATGGTCATTCTGCAGGAGACCCACATGACTCCAGCTGCCAAAGTGAACTGGTGGCTGGAGTGGCAAGACAAGGTCTACTTCAGCCACCTCATGGATACATTCTGTGGGGTGGCCACCCTGTTCTCCCTAAGCCTGCAGCCAGAGGTGTTTCTTGCCTTTGAAGTAGTGCTGGGCCACTTGCTGCATCTCCGAGTCCAGGTACAGGGGCTTGTCCTCAATCTGGTTAACATCTATGCCCCTATGAACAATGCAGAGATGGCCTGCTTCTACTGGCAGGTGGCCACCTACCTTAGGACCCTAAGCCTGATTCTCGGCGGAGACTTTAACATCACTCTCGAGGTGCAGAACCACACTGGCAGGGAGTGGAGCCATGCTGCTGTGGGCATCCTCAGGGAGTTCATCATGGACCACTCCCTGATGGATGTCTGGTGTGCCCACCACCCTAACGACACTACCACCTTCACCTTTGTCAGGGTGGAGGACCGGGCACACCGCTCCCAGTTGGACCAAATCATGCCCGTATCAAACACTGCCTGCGTCCATACCTCTGGCCCTATGCTGGCCCCCCTCAGCCACCACCACCTAAGGTGAACATCCGGGGGCAGCCTACGGGCACTTCAACGACATCCTGCTGGAGGATGTGGGCTTTGTGGCCACCTTCTGGGAGTTCTGGCTGGCCTGGCACAAACAGTGGCTTGCCTTTCCCTTGGCCCAGAGATGGGGGGATGTGTGGAGGGTGTGCATCAGGCAGTATTGTCACTGCTACACCCAGAGGCACACCCAGTGAGCAGCTTGAGAGGGAAGCGCTGGAGCTGAAGAGGTGTCTGGCCACTGACCCAGACAACCCATCCCTCTGCAAAGAGTGTCAGAAGAGGCAGGAAGAGCTTTGAGGTCTGGATGACCACTGCGACCATGGCACATGCATCTGCTTGTGCGTCCATCTCCTTCTACACAAACCTCTTCTCGCTGGGTTTGGCAGATGCCAACGCCTGCCAGGTCCTCAGGGAGGGATTGCTGCAGGTCAGCATGGGTGACTGGGACTGGCTGGAGCCTCCTCTCACCCTGGCCGAGCCCTCGGATGCCCCTCATCTGAAGTCCACTAGCAAAGCACCAGGTGTCGACAGGCCGACTGTGGAGTTCTACTGCACCTTCTGGGATATCCTCAGCCCGGACCTTGCTAGGGTCTGGACTGAGTCAGAAGTGGATGGGAAGCTCCCCGTGTCATGCAGGAGGGCCGTCCTGGCCCTGCTGCCCAAAAAGGGGGACCTCCATGTCCTGAGGAACTGGTGCCCAGTCTTGCTGCTCTGTACAGACTATAAAGAGGCCTAGTCCCATGACCTTCCTACAGCACATCAAATATCCCTGTGTCACCCAGTGGCGGAGAATGGATGCTGAAAAAGAATGTGAACAGGCAAAGCCTGGAGTTTTTTCTAGTTGGGGATGGTCCTGCCTTGAGCAGGGGGTTAGATGACCTCTTGAGGTCTCTTACAACCCTAATTTTCTGTTTCTATGATTGTCCACTGTGCCTCTCTCACTTGCAGCCTCCAGCATTTAGGTCTAGGAAGTTCTAATTCAGAGGCTGTGCCCCTAACTCCCATGCTCAGTAGTTACTCCAAGCATTTACTCTTCCTCCAAGCATTTGTTCAATCCTTTTTTTAAATCTAAGTTGTCAGCTTGCACACCATTTTATGGCAGGGAGTGGTATGCTTTAATTGCACACTGTCTGAAAAAGAATGTTCTTTTGTTAGCGTTCAACTTATGGCTAACTACTTTCATTTTATAACCCATGGCTCTTGTAATGTGAGGTTGAATAATAAATCCCTGTTTATTTTCACTTCACTGCTTAGTATTTTGTACACCCTTACAATGTCCCCCTTCACATATCTCTTTTCAAAAGTGAACAGGCCTGGCTCCTTTAGTCTCTCCTCATATGAAAGCTCCTCCCTAATCTTCCTTGTTGCCCTTCTCTGGATCTTTTCTAGTTCTCTTATATCCTTTTAGATGTGTGGGGACCAAATCTGGGCACAGTATTCAAGGTGTGGACACACGATGGATTTATAAAGGGGCATAACAATACTTTCAGTTTTGTTCACAATTCCCTTCTGAATATTCCCTTTCATTTTCTTTGCCTTTCTGATGGCTGCTGAGCACTGCACTGATGATTTTGGTGAATGTTGTGCAATGACTCCCAGATCTCTTTCCTGTGGGGAATGTAGAACCCATCATAGTCGAAATATAGTTTGGGTTATTTTTGCCACGTGCATCATTTTACACTTACCTACACTGAATTTCATTTGCCATCTAGTAGATGCTCATTCACTTAGTAGTGCCAGATCCTCCCGTAGTTCCTCACAGTCTGGCTTGTTTTTCAGCACTTTGAATAATTTTGTCATCTGCAGATTTTGCTACCTCACTACTCACCCCCTTGTCCAAATCATGTACGAATATATCAGACAGCACTGGTCTGAACACAGATCCCTGGGGGATCCTTATATGTACTTCTTTCCATGCTGAAAACTGGCCATTTATACTTACTTTTGATTTTTATCTTTAAGCCAATTTCTAATCCATGAGTGGACCTTCCCTGCAATCACATGACTATTCAACTTATTCAAGAACCTCTCATGGGGAACTTTCTGAAAGGCTTTTTGGAAGTCCGGGTACAGTATATCAGCTGGATCACCCTGATCCACCCACTTACTGATGCCCTCTAAGAACTCCAGTTGGTTGTTGCGGCATAATTTCCAGGAACAAAAGTTAGATTCAGAGGCCTGTAGTTTTCTGCGTCCCCTCCAGAGCCTTTTTTAAATATGGCAGTCACATTGGCAACCCTCCAGTCCCCTATTACCGAGGCTGTTTTCAGTGATAGGTTGCATACTGCAGTTAGGAGTTCTGCAGTTTCCAGTTTGAGCTCCTTCTAGGAGTCAAAGCAGGCAAAAAATCAATGGCAGGCACCCCGCTCCCCCCCCCCCCAATTCTCTGCTTAAAACGTGCCCCAATTTTGAAGGGCTATTTTTTGGGGGAAAGGTACATGTGATATGCAAGGGAAAATGTTATCTTTGCAAAACTAATCTCTTGTCTGCTACTTGGCACATGCTGGGAACCACACATTAGCATTAGGACCGCACCCAACGTTTTCTTGACCATACCTAGTGATACAGCTTTGGCCATCCTTGATTGGTGCCAAATTTAAACAATGCTCTCCGAATGCCTAGATGGGATCTTCCAATAAGTGCTGTAAGGTGGGTACTTTTTGTTTTCTTCTTGTCATTCTAACTGCAGCTCTTTGGCGCTGTCATTTTTTAAATGCCGTGTTGAACAAGCCTAAAGTCTTTTTAAATGCAGCATTGAAGCCTAAAGTCACAAGCATCTGTATGCAGGGGCAAGTGCCAGCAGCTTCCCAATGTTAACTATTCATTCCTCTCATTGGCTTTGTGCCTGAGGGAACTTCAGCTTGGGCTTGACTTTAAGCACATAAATAGTGTCACAAAAGTTATTGGGACTGCTCATATGCTTAAAGTGAGACATGTCTGAGTGCCTTCATAGGATTCTTGAGTCTGCATCCAGCTTGCCTTTCTAGTCTGGCAACTTATATCAAATAATAATAATGCGTCATTCCAAGTGGCCGTGCTAGCTTCAAGAACTATCTTTGTAACTTTAGCAATGCCTGTGAAGGATCTCTCTGTGACCAAAGCGGAAGCATTCTTGGGGCAGGGGGGACATGGGGGCGGGGAGGGGGTTGCACCATTTAAAACTTAAGGGTGCCTATAGATATGCAGGGACCCTGCTGTAATTGCAGTGCGTTGGCGCAGACTCAATCAAGTCTGCTGGAGTGTGCTAACTAGTATGCTCCAGCAGCCTCTGCATCTCATATTTTCAACTTCCCCGTGCTTCAGAATGGTGGTGGGGGCACTTTCATGAAAGCTCATCAAATGAGTTTAGTTAAAGTGCCCCTGCCACTATTTCAAAGGGCAGGATGCTGAATACACGAGATGCTGTGGATGTTTTAAATTAGAGTGGCTCTTGGAGCCACGCTAATTCAAGTGCCCCTGCCCCCCACCCTGGGAGCACGTGTAAAGATGCCCCAAGTTCCTGTCCCCAGGGCAATCCAAATAGACAGGGTTAAACTCCTCACTCCATATACAGTCAACAGAGATACTTTGCCACTTTTGAAGAGTGATTGGACTAGAAAGTTTAAGGGCCTAGTTGCTCTATACGCTGAATTGGGAGACACACACCTCCAAAGGATGATTCAGAGAGTCTGGGGATACCTCGCAGTAAGCTTCGTTAAACATCTAAACTGCCACCCCTCTCCAGAGCTGCAGGGACTGACCCAGGCTGAATATTGTCTTTGAGTCCAGAATACCGGATTCCTTTCCTCACCCAGGAAGCAGATTTTAATCCCTCCGCCACCTCGTGGTATTAAAATCCATCCTGCACTTCCCAGGACAGTATCCAGCCAACAGGCTACAGAATAGCTTGTTTGGGGCCCATTTCCCCTTGCAATAATCCCACTCTCTGTGCCCTGCTCCCTTGCTCAGCTACTCTACAAAGAACTCAGCACAGCTATTTTTGCTGCAGCCTGGGGTAGGAGCTGGGACAGCTGCCACATGAAACATATACAATATTCCTACCAGCCCAGTCTTTGTATGCCGCTTGTGGCATGCCGCAGATTGGCCATCTCTCAGCTATTTTGAGCCTGCATTGCAAGTTATGCTCAGCTGGTACTTGAAGAGAAGCTCTTCAATATATTTTTTTAATGTTGAGTTCTCCCCATGCCCAAATATTAATTCAAGGGAAAGTCTCAGGGAGATAAACCAGTCCATCCTAAACAGAGACAGTAGCTTCATTTAAACTACCTCAAATGCTTCCTTACCTCTGGCAGGCACAAACTGCCTTAGTGACCCTTCAGCTATCCTCTGCAACTTGCTTTCTGCAGTATCTCAAACGTGTTTTGAGCCAAGGAAAATGCAGCCCTGAAGAGTGAAAATAGAATAAATCTGCAACTCTGTCACACCCCCAGAGCAAACTGCTGGGACACCCGCCTGTTCCACAAATCAGACCAGCTCCACTGCCCAGCAGTGGGAATTTCAAAGCAAAAGGTAGTAGCATAAACAGCAGAATCTGCAGCACCATTCAGCATTTGCATCTAGTCCCACAAAAGGGTTGTTCTTCTGATGGCCACAGAGCCAGACGGGCAGCAGGAGGAGCTGGTGCAGGAGAAGAGATCCCTGGGTGCATATGCTTCCTCCGTGCAGAGATAAAGTATCCATGGACCATGGTCTGGCTAAACCTTGGCTTCAATGGAGCTAGTCATGTAAGTAATACATTGCACAATACATTTGGGCCCATAATAACCAGTGGTGCCACCCACCATTAATGGCATGACTTCGGCCAAAGAAAACACCAGCAGGTCTTTCTTGGATTATGTAATAAATTATAGCTGCATTGTGGGATTTTACAGGTTGGGGATGAGGGGGTTAAAATGGAGACGGGGACAGTGGGGATTCTGCCGTTACTGTCAGGGAAACCTGCTTCCTCATCCTGCGGGAAGCGGGGGGGGGGGAGGGGGGGCATTAAGATTAAACAATTTCTCTGTGCAATGTAGACACTGATCAGATCGTCCGTTCCAATCATCCCAGAGACTTTCTGAAATCCACTCAGTGATTTCCAATAAGTACCCCGGGTCCTAGTAGGTCTCAAATAGTCCTAGCAGCTTCATTTGTGGGTATCCCAGTACTGTTTGATAAAACATATCATAGATTGTGCCAGGTAGTTTAGTTAAGGAATAGAGAGAAAAACAGTTCTTAGAGCATCCTTAAAGCAGAACAGCACAAAGAACTATCACAAAGAATAATTATTCTCTTGTAATCCTCCAGGGTCACATTGCTCTAGCACTGCATTGTGCGATCTGTAAGAATTCAGAGAGGTTTGTATAATTCCTGTTTCCAGTCTATGATGTAGTGGGTAATGTTGTTTTTGTACTAAGGTAATCACTTACCCTTTATTTACTATGAAGGATGAGGACTGGGGTTTCCAACTCCCAGAGCTTTTCACAGTTGGTTTTGTTGTCTAATTACTTGGAGGAAGAGCTATTCTGTGCGCTGCAGGTCTGCATCCTTTGTAGCTGAGCCTGAGGGACTTTTGCCCTTGCAGAGGGTCTCTGCACAAGCAAGTATTTCCTCAAAGGGGTGATACTGAGTCACATATGCCTCTTCATTCCTTTTTTTTCCACTGGAATCATATGAATAAAAAAAGGTTTGGTTTCTTTTGCATTGTCTTTTGCAAACCAAGGATAGTGCTGCTATTGCACTCACTGACTATTCACTGACTATCAGCTTGTCATGCTCTGCTGAATGGATGTACACCTGACTTTTCCTAAAGAAAGCAGCCCCAGAGATTTTTTACCAGTTGTTCAGTCACTAACACCAATATTGTTGTAAAGCACAGCTCTGCTTTATACACAATCTAAATGGATGGGGCTCTTCTCTTGTTCGTGCTGTCAGGCATATTGTTAAATTGGTTTGAATTCCCAGTGCCATTCCAAGGAGAGAGCAGTTTGCACATGTAATTAGGATTATTGTCTAGTCGCACTTTTTGCTGCAGCGTTAATGAGATGTGAGCAGACCGCATTTTTCCATTAGTTCTAAATGTTCCTATCATTGCTCTGCAGTTATGAAGTCTAGTTGTTTAAATCACAGCTTACTTTTTGGTAAAGACTTGGGATCTCAGGACTGCTATTTTATGATAGCTGTTTTCAAATATTTGAACGGCTGCCAGAAAGAAAAGGGAAACCATATTTTCTCTCTTGCAGCTGAGAGTAGGGCAAGGACCGGTGGCTTGAAATTGCAGCAACATAGGTTTCAATTTGACGTCAGGGAAAACTTCTTCGCCGTCAGAACAGCGAGGTGGTGGAATGAGACTGCTTAGAGGAGTTGGGGACTCCATCACTAGAGGCGTTCAAGAAGAGGTTGGCAGCCGGTGGTTGGGGATGATCTAGGCGTAGCTGTGTCTGTGCTCTACTGTGGGTGTTTCCCATGCGTCTGGGCTTTGCTTGTTGCTGCACGGGTCTGGGAGGCAATCCCACCCCCCGCCCCCATACATGAATCAGGGGTTTTTAAGCCTCCCTCAGAGGCATTGGGTGTTGGCTTCAGCCAAGTCCGGCAATTTGGACTGGGATGTTCCAGTGCTTCTGCTGAGGCTTAAAGTCGGGAGCTCCCCTCTGCTCAGGGTCAGACTGATCGCTATATTTGGGGTCAGGAAGAAATTGTACCCCTTGTAGCCCTTGGCCTTCCTGCTTGACCTATGGCAGGTTAGGGTCTTACATCTTGTGTTGTGCCAGGATTGACTGGGTAGTTTTGCTACTCTGTTAGACCATGTATTTGTATGGGATGGTTTGGATAGGGGTAATCCTGCCTCAGGCAGGGAGTTGGACTAGATGACCGGAGTCCCTTCCAGCCCTGCATCTCTATGATTTTATGACTTGGCATAACCTGAGGCTGCAGACTGTTAAATGTGCCTGTGCTATTGAGGCAAAAGTCAGGGGAGTATGGTACCATAGGCCCCTGCCACCTGTTCCACTTAAGGCATGATTAACCAGTTAATCATGTCTTAAGTTGTAACCCAGCCAGATGTTCAATCACTTAATGGCGTGCCAGAATGGGGAGTAAAGAACAAAGTTATCCCCTGAAAAATGTGGAATATCTTTGTGGCTGGTACCTACTATGCCATTAATTGAATATGTGGCCAGGTACACCCCTGTGGCAGGGAACCCCGTCAGCTGAGGGGACTCCCAGCTGTGGGAGTTTGCTACTTGCCAGTACAGGGGGAGCCCGATCACGATCCTGGGCTCCCTCTGCACTGGCAGTAAGGTGTGACGGCGTCTAATGCGTGATCCTACAATCATGCCTCCTGTCACACATGCGTGGCATGGCAGGAAGCGTGCTTGTGTGGATCATTCATCAGATCCCATCATGCCTTTGCTTGCATAGATGGAGGGGCCCTTATAGACTAAATAGAGGGAGTTAACTGTGTTAGACTGAAGTGAGACAGAAAACAGGTAGATATGCGCCTTACAGACTAACTCACTCAGAGACATGAGCTTTCATAGGCTACAACATACTTTGTCCGATGGTATGACATTCATAGCATCTGAATTCATGATGCAATGCATTCACAGCATCTGACAAAGTAGGTTGTAGTCTATGAAAGCTCATGCCTGTCTGAATGAGTTAACCAATGAAGTGTGTATCTACCTGGTCTTCTGCCTGACTTCAGACTACCACAGCTACTTACCTTTCTTCAGCCCATCAGATGCCACACTGTCCTGCCTTCTGCCCTGCCCTTCTATGAATACGCAGCATTGTGAATTCAGATGCTATAAATGTCATACCATCTGACAAGTAGGCTGCAGCCTATGAAAGTTTGTGCCTTCCAGTGAGCTGGTCTGTAAGGTGCTACACTCTGCCCTATGTCTAAGGACTGTTTTTAGGACCATACGTTGCATCGGGGCAGACCATTAGAATATTTTATTGTCCAGACCGAAACGTAAAGTCATATTCATATATGGAGTATAATACAGAGTAGAAAAGTGGAGTGCAAACTGCCTTTCTGTCCTGTATGCCGTTGATGCTCCAATGATAACTAATACCTCCCAGAAAACTAAGTATGGTTCTTGCAAACCAAGGGTTATTTGAACTTTCCTATTGACTGAGGCTTATTTAAAGCGTGGATCCTTACTAAAAGGGTCCAGGAAGAGTTTGTGTAGTATGCCTGCCTTCTCACAACTCCTGTCCTCTGCATGCACTTCAGGATTACTAGCATTTGACTAATCCCTGTGACGGCACAGGAAGACAGCTACCAGAGCGCCTGTAAGCCACTGTGGTAAGCCTCAACTGCATTTCCCAGGAACTGGGCTTGTGTAGGTTGGAGGGAGAGCTTTAGGAAGTTTGATAGGAAACCACAGATTTTGGAAAACCCAGTGAATAATTTTGAAAGTAGATTTTAACATGGCAAGCTTCAAAGGCTTCATGAGACCGTTTGATCTTGAAAAGGCTTGTAAACGAGAGCACTATGTCTGAACGGGACACTTCTGTGTCCAAATAATTGCAAAGATTGAAATGGAGCTGCAGAACTCAGTACAAAGGGATTCATGTTTCACAGGACTGAGTGCACAACAGCACTGATGTCTCTGTTTTTTTAGCAGACATTTCAGCAAATGTTACAGATTTAAACGTGAGCTTTTAAACTTCCGGTGGTGGAACCGAGGGTGAGGCAATGTTTTGGACCGAGATGGGAACTTGCAATAAATAAGACAGGACCCAAACTGAACGTAGCTTCAAAATCTCAGCCAAGGGAATAAGAAATGGAGTAGGGACAAGGAAAGCAATTAAACATTGCTATCTACGGATAGTGGCTTTGTAGCAAGTTTCTTCTAAGTCATCCTATTCTCAAGTATTCAAACCCTGCCTGAAAACACGTAAAGATTTCTTAGTAATGCTGGATGATGGATTCATTTGTTCATAGATAGAACAGGGCCTATTTCTTTTTCAAGGAGAGAATTGTCTCATGCAGATAGGTTATTTAAGGCTGGCAAAGCTTGGGGAGAAAATTCAGGCTAAGTTTCATGTTACAGGGTCATTATTTAAATTGCTAAGAGAGCTACAAGAGTGTGTATTTACTTTGCATGTATATTTATTTTAAAGAAGGATGGTGACCTTTGGCAATACGAGTCCAGCGGCTATCTGTGAGTGTGGTGCATGACTCTAAGAGACAGTTTGCTCTATTTGCATCCTTAAAGTATATTCCTCGGTTCTAGCATTAGTTACCCATCTGTCACATTTCTAAATAAAGTTAGAAATGTGTTTCCAATTGTTTCCAGCTGAGACAGAGGTTCATTTTTACCAAAGATTCTGAATAAACTGTCTCAACAGCCTTGGGACTAAGCAGTGACAGCCAGAGAAAAACAGCAAGGGCCTTTGGAAAGCTGTGTTCTCTGGTGTCAAGGCAGAGTTATCCAGAGAAATGAAACTTAATTTAGCACTCACTTTTTGTATATAAAATCTGAAGGTGTCCTTTCGTAATTTTGAAAGAAAATCACTTTTTATAAATGAATTGTGACAAGCAATTACACAGTGCTCTGCAAATTCTTGGGGAAAAAAATTACTTGGCAGTGATGGCAGCTCTTCAAGCTCGTTGTGTCTGCATATTCACTCCTGAGAGATGTGACCTCTGACGAACTTCACGAACCTTGCTTCGCTGCACCTTTGGAGCCATGTGGATGTCCTTTCTTGGGACCCGTATTCAGACGTGTGGTTCGAAAAGGGCTATGCAAGCTGCAAATGTCCATCGTTGCTTCTGCTCAGTTGCAGTGTCCTAAAATAACAGGACCTGAAAAGGAAGGGAGGAACAAAGGAGCTGGTGTGCATCGGGAGCACTCGCTGAGTTCTCCCATTGCTACGTGACCTTTCCAGCTGTTCTGAGCTAACCTCTGCCTCTGGAGACAATAAATCCAGAGAACTCCTTCCCAAAGCAGCTTCAGCTCTAAAGGCCAGGCCAAGCCGGCATCCCTGTAACTGTGAGAAGAAGGCACCAGGAATAACCTGGTACATGCCTGTGAGTAATATTTTGTGGAGTTGAACTCTGTGTTTCCTTTGCCCTACTAGAGGGACACCTACGATTCTCCGTTCTCGCAGCTAGTGTATACGAGCTGAAAGTCTGACCTTTGGAAACTCCCATTAACTTTCCTGGTATTGACTTGCCTGCAATAGTAGGGCCATTGCCAGCAGATCCAGGGAAGTGATTATTCCCCTCTATTCAGCACTGGCAAGGTCACATCTGGAGTACTCTGCTCAGTTTTGGGCCCCACACTACAGAAAGGATGTGTACTAATTGGAGAGAGTCCAGCAGAGGGCAACAAAAATGGCCCAGGGGCTGGGGGACAGGACTTCTGAGGAGAGGCTGAAAGAACTGGGCTTATTTAGTCTAGAGAAGAAAAGAGTGAAGAAGGATTTAATAGCAGCCTTCAATTACCTGAAGCAGGGTTCAAGAGAGGGTGGAGCTGGGCTGTTCTCAGCTGTTGCAGCAAGGGAAGTTTAAGCTAGGTGTTAGGACAAACTCACTAGGAGGGTAGTAAAGCACTGGAACAGGTTACCCAGGGAGGCTGTGAAATCACCATCCTTAGAAGTTCTTAAGACCTGGCTAGACAAAGCTTTGGCTGGGATTATATATTTGGAGATGGTCCTGCTTTTTCCATGGGGTTGGATGAGATGACCTCCTGAGGTCTTGTCCAACCCTAATTTTCTATGAGTCTATACCTGGGGCTGGGATTTCTCC
This sequence comes from Crocodylus siamensis, assembly GCF_052110815.1. Lineage (NCBI taxonomy): Eukaryota > Metazoa > Chordata > Crocodylia > Crocodylidae > Crocodylus > Crocodylus siamensis. The sequence continues at coordinate 14,870,380 of NC_143396.1, read as the reverse complement.
CTATATGTCTCCATGAGCCACTGATACTGGTACAGAGTGGAAACAGCACTCCCATTACTAAATGGTTAGATGATTTTCTAAATGCCCTTTGAAAATAAAACTTTATTTCCATCAGAGGCAGGTAGCCTCAGCATCTTGTGAGAGCTTTTGGAGAAATTATCAGACGAATGGTTTGATTTAGGGAGGCACTCAGGTTGCTCTGTGCTTAGAAATTGGGGATAAGATGCAGGACAGGTTTGCCCCCCCAGAAAAATGGTGAGAAAGGAACCCTCCCACTCCCTCACTTGTCTTGCAGATTAACGTAAAAACTATGTTTCATGACAGGCCAGAAACTTGTCAAACAGATTAAAGATTCTGTATTGACAAAGGCTATTGTTGAAATAAATTTATCAATGCATTAAGGAATCTTAGGAGGGCAGAATGCCTGATTCAGTTGTTAAAGAGATCAGAGCTGGTCACTATCCTCCACCATTTATGTTAAAAGGAGGATCGCCTCTAAAGAGACAGACTATTTTAAGTAATTTCAGTTTCAGGATTTTAAGAAATAAATCTAGCACACGCAATACTTCTCTGACTTGTCAGGGGCTATGCAATCTTCCTGATGAATAACAGGAAAATGCATTTAAAATGTAGAAAAATAGCCCAGTTGGAAAGACGCCAAGTTAATCTCTCTGCTTCGTGAGTTGGATAGTATTGAGCTGTAGGGTGCAGGAGACTGAACGTAGTTTTACGCAAGCAAAGCTTTCTGCATTTTTTTGCCATGTTGTGCAATACCACACAGAACAAAGAGGGAAGGTTGTGGGTGAATGCTGGAATTGTTCTGGTGTTTTCTTAGGCAACAGAACAGTAAATTACTTCCCTCGACTTTCTTGAAAAATATGGGACCTTGATACTTCAAATGGGATTTATGTAAACAGTTGCAAAAATGTCTGAGTCAAGCAAAGGAGGCCAGTTCTTGGAAATCTGCAGGGAATGCACATGGGAAATTCCCATATGCTGTAGAAATCTTTTAAAAAAGAATCTCTCTGCTATGTAAATGATTAGTTTTGGAAGTCTGTGTTTTTTCAGATTTCCAGTCACATTCTGAGCGATTTGCATGTCCATCTACGTACATACTGGGGCAATTAAAAATTGCATTTTACCTCCTGTCATAACTTTTTCCCCACATTATATATAGAATTTCCCATCTTAAAAATGGAGACTCCTGCAAAAGCTGTAGTAAGTAAAAACCACAGTGTGGGAAATATGGATTTGTGAAAATCTGAACCGTTTAGAGGCTCATGAATGAGCTGGAACTGGTTGTTGGGTTGTCCAGCAATCACTTTTAGCCAAACAGAATGACAGAGATCCTGCCGTACTTCTGACGGGTCAGATTTGCTTAACATGACCATATAAGCGGTAGGTTGCTTAGATGTTTTTGAAATGTTGAATTCTGAGATTTTTCTCCAGGGCCGGTTGGAATTGATTTGTATTGTGCATAGCCTCATGTCTATTCATATTCTTACTGCTTCCTGAATGATGTCTCTGTGCGGCTGTTTGGCTGGGCATACACTGAAAAACTTGTGAGTTCAAATTTGAATATTAACTCAACCCTGCATTAAGATGCAATATGCCAAACACTTGTGTAATCCCTTTGATTCTGTTTTCTCTACTTCCAGCAGCTCTGGCTATTTAGCCACTTGGATCTTTTGACTGGCTAAACTTTTCTACAAGTCTTTTGGTTGCATGTAATGGAGTGTCCGATAACCTGCTGTCTTGTACTGCTCCACTAGAGTGCTTGCAGGCATGGCACATTTTGTAACAATAAAAACATCTTGACTATTTCTTTAGAGTAAGATGGCCTAAGGAAGTGGAGCATGGCATTACGTGTCATGGTAGGTGTTAAGATTGGGACACTCAAATTTGCTGCCTTGCAAAACCTCCTGGTTCCTGTAGCTGACTGCATGTAAGGGAGTAGTGTGGCTAACCATGTGTCTGTCCGCTTTTGGCTCCCCAGCCTGAGTGACCAATTCCTCACTTAGGAAGGTGGACTGGGGACTCCCTTCAGCCCAAGTCTGGAGTTGAGGTATGAACTCATGCCTCTGGAGCTGTAGTAAGGTGTCTTATCTGCTTGTCCATCATACTTCAGCTTACAGTGGGTCTAAATATCTCTGCCTAGTAGAGACATTCCTACTGTTGCTTTCTCACCGTTTTAGCTCTTGGTAGGTATCATTATATCTAGGAATATATGTGTCTGCCATCAAATAGGTGCAAATATAAAGAGGAACATGGAAAACCATAGACATGGAAGCAGATGAGATCAGTGGGAGGATTGACCTTAAGCCAGAACACACAAAAGAAGAAAATTAATGTGCGTGTGTGAGTGAGAGAGAGAGAGAGAGACTATTTTTTTGTGATTATTTCCTGCAGATTAGGAAGGTATAATAGTATCTCAAAATGCCCCTGGCAATTGCAGACAGGACATACTGGTGATTTGGACATTCAGCAGCCTTGTAAGAACAGCAAAACAATTGACATCACCACAAGGTTTAAAAAGGTGTACCAAAGCAGCTTGCTGCTTCTCAAAGCATAGCACGTGCCCATTGGAAATTATTTTGGAAGCCACGATAGACAATTAAAGCACCCATGAGGTGAAGGTTGCTAAATCTTGATTTTAATCATGAACCTTTGCTATCTGATGCATCTTCCTCAAGCGTCAGCTCTTGCAGTTGGGTTAATATGTGAGAATTGCAGCTTTTAAAAAACAGGTATGTTTCTGGTTCTCCTGTGGTTGTTGGAAAAAAACCTGAAAAATATGGTCAAAGTGCACTGTAAAGGGTCAAAAACACCCAGAAGGCTCATAAAAGAATGGAAAATGTGGTGTTTTTCTTAAACAAAGCCTATGTTTATAAAAGTTTTGTGCAGGGAGTAGTGAACAGTTCTGCCTATTTTATTGTCACACTTTATTATTTTAAAATGTCACAGATGATTAAGTTCTAACATTTGTTTAATGAACTAAGAGGTAGCAAAGTGCCAGTCATATGCAGCAGCTAAGGAATTTGAACTCTCTTCTTTAGACTTGCCAGCTCTCCCAGGTCTTTCCTGAGTTTCACAAGCCTTTTTTTGGTATAATCTACTGGCCACTCGCTGGGTGCTACGTAGCTCTCTCTGTGCCTAGTGTACAGAGGATACGAGTCTGATACAGCCCTACCCACGAAGCGTACTTGGTTCACCTTGTGCTGAAGAGTCTCATGAATTCAGCCCCAGAGATCCTAGGGCCAGGCTTTACTGTCAACCATCATGGTTGTAAGTGGGGGCTGGTCTGAGATTCAGCCTGCATTCACCTTTTCAGATGGTGCTGTGGAGCTACTTATTCCAAGTACCTTCTATTTCCTACTATTTATAGTTTGATTCAAGCCATTCACTGTCTTCAGTTAAGATGCTTGTCATTTGCTTGTAGGAAAGGCAAGGGAAAATATACTATTAGGAAAAATCCTGAGAGATGAACTATATCTAAATCACTTCCATCAGTAACTCCTATGAATATTTCAGCAGGGCTTATGTTATTTGTGTTTGCATCAAACAGTGAATATTGAAAAATAACACTTGGAGAGACGTGGCGTGAGGAAAGAGATGTAAATATCTGAAAATATGACTTGCTATTATCCTACTTCACCATAACATTACAGCAGCTGCATCTCACTCTATAAGAAAAATGAGGTGTGGGATGGAAAAGACCTGTAAAAGACTACCTGTTCTTTCCCTTCCCCAGTTTGGGTTTGTTACCAGTAGTGCGTTTTTCAAGGGTTTTGTCTAATCTGCTTTTAAAATGATTGTGTGCGAAATGAAACTACAAACTCCTTGCCAGTCTCAGGCAGGGAGCCTGGGTACTGCTCCCCCCCGGCTCCCCCTTTCCACATATAGAATCACTGAACCGAAGAAACGAGGGCTGGCGGGAACTCGTGGGGTTACCTACTCTGTCCTCTGCTCCCAAGATAGCATCAATAATAGTGAACTGTTCCAGACTGACGTTTGTCTAACTCATTCTTAAAAACTTCGTGACGGGGATTCCAGTCGGCATCAGTAATCTCTTCCACTGCTTACCTGTCCTTACAGTTAGACCGACAGTTTTCCTACTATCTAACCTCAATTTCCCTGGCTTCAGTTTAATCCTATTACTTGTCCTATTCCTAGTGGACATTTTTTACCTCTTTGTTTACTTCCAATCCTTTACATCTTTGAAGACTCTTATCATTTTTGCCTCAGTCTACACATCTTGAGATCAAACCACCCCATTTTTCTTAGTCTTTCCTTGTTTTTTTTTTTGAGACCTCTGATCAGTTTTGTTCCTGTCCTCTGAACTCTTGCTCATTGAACTATGTCTTTTTGCACAGTGGTTTTCAAGACCAGACAAAATGTTCTGGTTAAGGCCTTTCAGTGCTCGGTAGGATGGTGTGGTATTTTCCTGTTTACTACACCCCCCAAATAAGACACACACCTCGTTTTGGGGGAAGTAGAATGAAGAATAAACGATCTTCTTCAGAGCTGTGGTGGCATAGATCAGGGACAGAGCCACTCACCATCCTTTCCTGCTCAGGCAAAAGCTTAGGCCCTTTCACAGTTGACTTGACAGCAGCTTTTGGCTGCTCAGATGAAAGCTGAAACTGTAGCTGCTGCTGAAGTGTGGACAGATCTGAGGTTCTGAAAAGAGCTAAATGCAGTCTGCAGAGATGTGTAACAGGAGTAGAGAGATCAGAAGTATCTAAGAGATAGCAAAACTGCCAAAGAAAGGACAGTTTGATTAGTGGAATATCAAGTCCATTACAATGGAGAGAGGGTCATTAACACCTGTGAGGTAAAGAACAATTAGCAGGAATCAGGTAGATTCTAACAGACCATGAAGTTAGTTGACTGCATTGATTCTGCCTGAATAGAAATGCCACTGCTGCCAGGCAGTTGTTTTTAAACTTTGGGTAGAACAGAAATGAAAGCAGGGTGTAACCGTACCACTGTACCCACCCTGTATTTGTCCCTGCTAGACTCCACCCCTCCCTGCATACAGTTCTTGGAGGGAAGAGAAGGAAAATAAGTGACAGCCATATTACATTATATCTGTGCTTTTATGCCAGGAAGAAACTCAGCTTTTCCACTTAAGCCTTTCACCCCAATTTTGGCAAATTATTGGGAAAAAATTGTGTGATATGCAAGCCAATGCACTATTTCATGTGTCTTAGTAATAAAAAAAAAATATTCCTTTTTATACCAACCAGTATGATGGTGGCTTTCTTTGAAATAGTACAACATTGCTCATATTCAGTTTCTGATTTATTGGAAGCCCAGGATCCTCTTCTGTAGAACTACTGCCTAACCATTGATACTTGTGTAATTGATTATTACTCCAGATGTGTAGTATTTTATCATTTTCCTTATTGAAATTCCACCTTATTTATATCAAACCATTTGTCAAGATCATTCATAGTTTACTCCTTCCTCCAGCGTGCTTGCAGTCCCTCCTAGTTGGATATCTTCTGCATTCTTAAAAAGTGTTCTTTCTATTCCCTCTTCAAGCACACTAATGAAAATATTAGAAAGTACCAGCCTTAATACAGGCCATGGTGGAATCCCATTTGATACAATTTTCCAGTTTGAGAGTGAGCCATTGATAACTCTGCTCTTTGAGTGGCAGAAGTGAAGGCAGAGAGATACTGACTACAGACCAAAATGATTAACCGCACCTCTGTACTCTTCAGACACACCAGCATTTTGGCCACATCCAGATAAGCACGGCTGTGTGGCACTGCACATTCAGCTGTTCTCTGAACTGCAAGGGAGCAGCGTGGCAGGGGGTGGGCGCAAGGTGTTGTGACCCTTGGATATCCAGGAGCCAACCCCTCCTTCCCCACCCCCAAAAGAAAAAAAATGTGGCGTGGTGCACACGGAGGCAGCATGCACCACTCAAAACTGGAGCCTTCTCTGGCTGGAGCCATGGTCTGGCTGCTGGCTAGGCTCTGAGTGGCAGGATCACTGAGGCCCCCAGGACCCCAGGTAAGGCTGCTGAGGCCAGCCCAGTCTCTCCTACCCAACCTGGGGTAACCTGCCATGCACCAGAGAACGTGCAGCACAGGTGTTCCCTCGGGAGAACTAGTAGCAGCACAAGATGTGCCACTGCTATCTGTCCCCAGGGAACCAAATGTCCATGCTCATGTGGATGTGGCCTTTGAGTCCTTCCAAAAGGGGAACATTTCAAAAGGACAGGAGCTGGTACATTTTAATTGTTATATGTGAATAAGCTGAGAACGATTCAAATGTAGCAAAATGCTCCAACTTTAACCCTGGAAGGAGTATTAAAGTTGGAGTGCCTTTGCCACATTCAAATTACTCTTAGCCCTTCTGAAAGGGCTCCAAGTGTTTTTGTGTCTACAGCCTTAGAGTATGGTTTTCCAGCCAGCTGAGGTCTTACCTTAGAGTAGTTTCATTTAGACCGTATTTTCCTAGTTTCCATATGACAAGGCAAAATGAGACAGCTTCAAAGCCTTCCTTAAAGCAAGATATATCACATCTGCTCTTTTTCCTGATTCACTAGGCCTATTAACTTGTCATAGAAGGAATTTAGGTTGGTTTGACATGATTTGTTCTTGACAAATTCATGTAGGCTGTTAGTTATCACTTTTTTATCTTCTAAGTGCTTAAAATTGATTGATTGATTGTTTATTTGTTCCAATATCTCTTTGAGAATTGCAGTTAGACTCACAGGTCTATAATTTCCTGGGCCCTCCTTTTTCCCATATTTAAAGATAGACCCTATATTTGACCTTTTCCAGCCCTAGATAATTGCTATTGATTCTGAGGTTGCTTCAGCAAGTTTCCCAGAATGTTCTGGGATGAAACCACCAGGCCCAATCTATTTGAAAACATCTAACTTATCAAAGTACTCTCTGAACTGTTTTCATATTCAGCCCTGTTTTGATCTTATCTAGTAAACTATGTGGGACCTATGACCTAGAGTAAACTACAGGTATTCTTAATTTTTCCAAATATCTAACCCTTCCATAGTTGCTGCTGAGTTGTTGGCTTCTGTAATATCAGTGTATTATGTTGTCTTCATTCCTGTCTGATTCATAGAAAATACAAGTCTTTTACAGCTTCCAGTTGGAGGGCTTTGGGTGTTTCATTTTTGTTGCAGAGACTTGTGATGTTAGGTCCAGAGGTCCCAGAAATACGTTTGCAAGGTATTTATGTATTTTGTAAAGTATGTACTCAAGCCTTTCTTTTTTATGACATTATAATTTAATTGGGAGGGAATCATTTGTTATTGTATTATAGGTAAAGATAAATAGATTCTAGTTCCCTTCTATCAAGTTTCTTATAATATTGTCCTTTCACCTCTTCTTAGCTTTTCTCCTAAATGAAGGCCACTGTCCTCTTTTAAATTTTTCTTCTTAGGGAAGGCTTTTGAGGATGGTGGTAGCTTTCATTGCTGATTTCTCTGACCTTTTGAGAGTCAGAACACAATACTGGAATCATAGTTCTAGGTAATGACATGCAAGCAATTTGTAGAGTTACACTGGGTGCATCTACACGAGACGTGACTGTGCAATGGTTACTGCACATTTATTTAGTACTGGTATAATCAAGTACAAAATAAATACACAGTAGCTAGAGTTACTTATCAGTAGCACAGGTGAACCCACGTTTTTCCAATCCACATTTTCCCATGATTAAAATGCAACACCGCTAATATAGAGATATATGATATATAGCTATCATATAGAGAGATATATGATATATATCTCTATAGTAGCGGTGTTGCATTTTAATCATGGGAAAATATGGATTTTGGGTTCCTTTTTTTGAACCAAAAATTGGGGACTTTTTTTATTGGAGAAAACTAGGCTCCCTAGTTATTACTGCCTTAACACCTTTAGCTATCTTGGGCTTTTATTTATTAATATGTTTGTTTATCTGGAGTATAGTGGTCAGCCTGTATTTACCTATGTACTTTGACCAACATTTTTAAAAGCGCTTAGCGAATTTGGAGGCACAGTTTTAAAGACTTTTTTTTTTAAGTTTCCTGGTTTTCCTGTGTTTTACCCTTTCTGGAAACTCTGTTAAAGTGTTTAAACCCACATACTAAGAAAAAACAAAGGACCCCCAAATCACTTGGAAAGAAATTTGTTCTTTGCATTTTATTCTTATGGAGGAATTTGCATTTAACCGCTATAAATCCAAGGAGATAAACATGAGACTTTCTTATTAAACATAAAACCATTTGGATACTAAAAGATTAATATGTTTAATGTCATTAGCTATACACAAGGAAGCTGTAAAAAATGTGTGAAGTGTATATTGGCAATTTATAAATGCATTGAAAATAAAAGAAATGTAAGAGTGGGGTGGAAAGTCACATTTCTATGCTCCTAAAATTTAATTCTGCCCTCGGTAACATCCAACAGCTTAAGTGTGCTCTTGAAAATCCATTTTAGCCTTGAAATATTTTAAATGAAGGTTAGCACAGGGTAATAGTTATTCTGATGCCAGATGTATAATGAACTATGGTGTGATTAGGTAATGATGAAATGATTGGCCTAATTTGTAAGATCTAAAATAGAGAAGGTTCCTTGGGTAAATGTGATATCTTTCATTAGACCAACTCAGTTAGTGGAGCAATTCTTCGTTGCAAGCTTTTGGGTACAAATACCCTTTCTCACGCTGAGGAAGCATCTGCAGATGGTCTGTGCTCTTCCTGGATGAAGTGGTAAAGCAGCCAGAGGCCAGTAGGTATGCAAGAAAGCTAGTCAGTCAAAATGTAAATTGAGGTGGTCAGTAGGTGAGAGACAGATTGGCATGGGGGGCTGGGGGGGAACTTTTCCAACTATTTGAGTTGGTCTAATAAAAGATATTGCATTCACCCAAAGAACCTTCTCTGCCTATGTCCTTAGACCACTCCAGCTACAACCTACACCCCTAAAAGAGAGAATTCACACAGAATAATCGCACAATATTCTGGAAAGGAATTGAATAATTATTGCAGAAAGATGCATCTAGTCGCAGTAAAGAATGCAGACAGGCTGCTGGGATGTCCTCACAGACCGACAAAATATAAATCAGAAGAATCGTCGTCGTTCTTGCTACACATGCCCTGGTGAGCCTCATTAGCGTGTGTTTGTGGGTAAGTGTCTCTTTCTGAACGACAGACTCAGCCCAGAACAAATGGCATCATTTAAGCATTTCAGAATGAGAAAAAGCCAACCAGATGTTGGTCTTTTGACTCGCCATGGAGACCTCTAAAATGACATCATAAAGCTAGGCGATACTTTGAGGGGCATGAAGTAATAATTGTGAATGAGATCAAGTGTTTATCCAAGATTCATCCAATATCAAAAAGTCAAACATGATAGCTAATGACAACATAGGTGAGTCGGAAAGACTTACACATAGAACAGTGAATGCATGAAATTAGTCGCTGCATGTGTGATTATATTGAAAATTCGTACCAGTTCAGTTTGATGTTGCAAAACGTCTTTTCTCCTGAGCTGATTTGGAAGTGGCATGAACCATTTGAAAGTCCATGATGTGTAGCTTTGAGTGGCTGAGACTCTGGCAATTGAGAGTGGCTCGGACTTTTTTAAATGAGCCAGCTGGTGCAACCTACTATTTATTTTGCAAATCATACCTGAGGACAAGTTTCCTTAACAAAGCCATTGATTGTGACAAATATGTTTAACAAGTGCAGTCTTCTATTGATTCTCACATTTTATTTTCTCCTTTTGGTGGAAACAGATGGCACTCAATTTTCTTGTAATTACTATTAGCCAAGAATAACATCATTTAAATTGGTACAGAGGAGGTAGAAAGTTACAGCTTCAAAAACATGCAGTCAACCTGAAAGTCTGAGTTTTGAAATATGATTGGATTTGCTAAATAGCCAGAATAATGCATGATTTGGGGCCCCAGTTCAGAAGCACGGTTAGCATAGTGTTAACATTAAATTATGCATTTTAAGCCCAACTGAAAATTAACTGTTTGCACAAGTGCTTTCCTTATTAGTAATATTTTCCTGAATCAAGAATGTTCACTATTTTTCTTGGGTTACAGCCTGCTGCTACCTCCAGGATTAGCTTGAGCTCACTTACCCAGTGAGCAAATGATAGGTTGAAAGCTCAAGGGGATGATTTCAGGAAGGCACATTTATCAAGCTCATGAGGCAAGTGAGAACCTGAGGAAGCTGCTGAAGACTGTGGGCCACACTGCAGAAGAAGCTGCAAACCCTGGTTGAGTGTTCGGGAGGTACAATAAAGGAATTTGATATTAATATGGGTTTTCTTATTCTTGGGCTCAGTTCTCTCCCTGTACACCCAGGCAGTTTTCATACAAAACTGTGGAAGTTGAGCATACATGTTTTCATAGATTCATAGATGCTAAGGTTGGAAGGGACCTCAACAGATAATTGAGTCGGACCCCCTGCCTGGGCAGGAAAGAGTGCTGGGGTAAGATGACCCCAGCCAGATGCTGATCCAGCCTTCTCTTAAAGACCCCCAAGGTAGGGGAGGGCACCACCTCCCTTGGAAGCCCATTCCAAGATTTGGCCACCCTTATAGTTTCATAGTTTCATAGTAGCTAGAGTCAGAAGGGACCTAGGTAGATAATCTAGTCCGACCCTCTGCCTTAGCAGGAAAGAGCACCGGGGTCAGATGACCCCGGCAAGGTGCTCATCTAACTTCCTTTTAAAAATCCCCAGGCTAGGAGCCTGCACCACTTCCCCTGGAAGCTGGTTCCAGGCCCTAGCCGCCCTGACTGTGAAGTAGCGCCTCCTAATATCTAATCTAAACTTACCCTCCGCCAGTTTGTGACCGTTATTCCTGGTCACTCCTGGCAGCGCACGGGGGAACAGGGACTCCCCCAGTACCTGCTGATCCCCCCTGACCAGTTTGTAGCAGGCCACAAGGTCCCCCCTTAACCTTCTCTTGTGGAGGCTAAACAGGTTCAGGTCCCGTAGCCTATCCTCATAAGGCCTGCCCTGCTGACCCCTGATCATACGAGTGGCCCTCCTCTGAACTCTTTCCATATTGTCCACGTCCCTCTTGAAGTGTGGCGCCCAGAACTGGACGCAGTACTCCAGCTGCGGCCTGACCAGTGCCGCATAGAGGGGGAGGATCACCTCCCTGGACCTGCTCGAGATGCATCTGTGGATGCATGACAGGGTACGGTTGGCCTTCTTGACTGCCTCCCCACACTGCCGGCCCATGTTCATCGTGGAGTCAATGACGACTCCAAGATCCTTTTCCGTCTCCGTGCTGGCAAGAGGGGAGTTCCCCAACCTGTAAGTGTGGTGCCGGTTCTTCCTCCCCATGTGCAACTTCTTACCATGAAGAAGTTTTTCCTGATGTCTAGCTTAAATCTGCTGTCTGTCAATTTGTGGCCATTGCTCCTTGTTACCCCAGGAGGCATCCTGGTGAAAAGAGCGTTTCCAGATCCTTGCTGCGTCCCCCTAATAAATGTGTAGGCAGCCACAAGATCACCTGTCAGCCTTCTCTTGCGGAGCCTGAAGAAGTCCAGGTCCCTCAGTCTCTCCTCATAGGGCTTGGCCTGTAAACCCGTAGCCATACCCCCCATGCTGGGGGCTACTTCATGGGTCATGTATATCTATATCCACACCCACAGGAGGCCTCAAATGCCTCTACACAAATGCTCGTAGTATGGGCAACAAGCAGGAGGAACTCACCCTCCTGCTGGCTGACACCAGCCCGGACATAGTGGGGATTATGGAAATGTGGTGGGACGCAAGACATGATTGGGTGGTGAATGTCAAGGGCTATAGGCTGTACAGGAGGGACAGGATAGAAAAGAGAGGTGGGGGCATGGCACTCTATGTTAAGGAGGAATACACATCCTCGTTAATTAGCAAGGAGTCAGGGGAGGGGCACTCTGAAGTGCTTTGGGTTAGAGTACAAGGTAGACGAGGGGAAAGGGACTTAACGGTGGGAGTCTACTACAGACCTCCCAACCAGGGAGAAGAGCTTGACCAGGAATTCTTGGGTCAGCTCACAGAGGTAGTGAAGGCTAAGGATGTGGTAGTCATGGGGGACCTGAATTTCCCGGACATCTGGGAAGAACAGTCAGCCAGGTCTGAATGCTCACGTAGGTTCTTGGCCGGAGTGCAGGACCTCCATCTAACCCAGGAGGTGCACAGCCCCATCAGGGGAGACACCTTGTTGGACCTAGTGCTGGCCACGGGTGATGACCTGGTGAGGGGGCTGCGGGTGCTCGACCACCTGGGCGACAGCAATCATCGCCTGCTGGAATTCACCATCCAGCGCAAGGTGGCAAAGGCATGCAGTAAGGCAGCAGCCCTAGATTTTAGGAGGGCAAACTTCAACGAGCTAAGGAGGATAGTTGGAGAGGCGCTGAGGTCCTGGAGGGGAGGGGAGCCAGGTGTCCAAGGAGAGTGGTCGCTCCTTAAGGAGACGATCCTCCAAGCCCAAAGGAAGGTAATCCCAACGAGGATCAAAGGGAGCAGGAGAGCACACAAGCCTCCGTGGCTCACCAAAAGCATCTGGGAATGTCTTCTTGCTAAAAAGGAGGCTTACACCCAATGGAAAGAAGGGGTCATCACCAGGGAAGACAATTCTGTAGTTGCTTGGGGATGTAGGGGGGCAGTTAGGAAGGCCAAGGCAGAGATGGAACTGAGACTAGCTTCCCAGATAAAGGACAATAAGAAGTCCTTTTTTAAATACATAGGGGGTAAAAAGAAGGTCCCGGGTAACGTGGGGCCCTTGCAGGACGCCATGGGAAACTTGGTCGTCACACCAGACAGCAAAGCTAACATGTTTAACAATTTCTTTTCTTCCATCTTCCTAAGTAGGGACAAGAACAGCCACTTCCCTCCTGGGCCCCCCTCGGGCCCCGGGGGAGGCACACCTGGACCACGGATTAGCGAGGATTTAGTTAGGAAGCTTCTGGAGGGGTTGGACGTATTCAAGTCAGCCGGCCCGGATGATCTCCACCCTACAGTTCTAAAGGAACTGGCCGAGGTCATTGCAAGTCCCCTGGCACAACTTTACGAGCACTCGTGGTGCTCTGGTGAGGTACCAGAGGACTGGAAGAGGGCCAACATGGTCCCCATCTTCAAAAAAGGCAGGAAGGAGGACCCGGGAAACTATAGGCTGGTTAGTCTTACCTCGATCCTAGGCAAGCTGTTCGAGAAAATTATGCTGGCACACATCCAGAAGGGGCCAGCAGGGGACTGTATGCTTAGGGGCAACCAACACGGGTTCATCAGTGGCAGGTCCTGTCAGACCAACCTGGTGGCCTTTTACGATCAGATCACCAGATCATTAGATGCAGGGGTAGCAGTGGATATAATCTCCCTGGACTTCCGGAAGGCTTTTGACACTGTCTCTCACCCTGTTCTCATTAAGAAACTGGGGGGCTGTGGTGTAGACACCCACACAGTGAAATGGGTCGCCAACTGGCTGAAGGGCCGCACCCAGAGGGTAGTAGTGGATGGGTCCTTCTCAACCTGGAAGGATGTGGGCAGTGGGGGTCCGCAGGGCTCGGTCCTCGGGCCCGCACTGTTCAATATCTTCATCAGTGATTCGGACGAGGGGGTAAAAAGCACCCTGTTCAAATTTGCTGATGACACTAACATGTGGGGGGATGTGGGCACACTAGAAGGAAGCAACAGGCTACAATCAGACCTTGAGAGGTTACAAAGGTGGGTGGGTTTCAACACAGACAAGTGCAAGGTGCTGCACATGGGGAGGAACAACCGGCACCATACCTACAGGTTAGGGAACTCCCCTCTTGTCAGCATGGAGATGGAAAAGGATCTGGGGGTCATCATTGACTCCAAGATGAGCATGGGCCGGCAGTGCGGAGAGGCAGTCAGGAAGGCCAACCACATCTTGCCATGCATCCACAGATGCATCTTGAGCAGGTCCAAGGAGGTGATACTCCCCCTCTATGCGGCACTGGTCAGGCCGCAGTTGGAGTACTGTGTCCAGTTCTTGGCGCCGCACTTCAGGAGGGATGTGGAGAGCATGGAGAGGGTCC